>NC_085138.1:88868265-89168265 GCF_035046485.1 Aedes albopictus | reverse complement strand
TTAAAAAGAAATAGCCTTCTGCTAGTGATTGTTTTTTTTTTAATCTTTCAACAGTGTTTCTCATTTTAAACTACTGCACAGATTATTACATCTATTTGATTTCAGTTGAGATTCTGTTTCATTGAGTAAATCCTATTTGAATAACCGCTTTAAAATTGTGGAAGTCAAAAGAAATCATTGAATCCCGATCGGTATTCTATCGGGAGTGCCACAAGGATCGGTTTCAGGACCATTGATGTTAGCCTTATTTATCAACGGCCTTCCTTCATCTTTGAACTAGGAACTCTTAAGCGCGATTATTACCTTAAACTTTTTACGTTATCTGGTTCGTAGATGTCTAGAGATGAGTGTAGAATTTTATTTTTTTTAGAAAAAGTTAGTTTTGCCTTATTTTTTTTAGGAATTTGCAATGTATTACTCATTTAGCTGAAATCATGGCTACTAAACAATCGATTGCTAATAGGACTTCCCGTAAATTCTCTGTTTTAACATTTTTGTGGAGCCTTGGTTGGGAAGTTAGTTAGCTAATAAGAACATGAAATAGTTAAAAAAAAAAGTTCATTTTATGTTGAAATAGTCATTTATTGTGACAGAAATCACTTATTTCAAATAAAATTGCCTACCTGTAGCCGTTTAAGGAGAAATTTCAAAATTTAATCTTGCATTTAAAGTAAAAAATTCACTAGTTGTAAGATTTTAAACGCGTTATTCGGTTTTAGAAGGGCAAAATTAAGCGGACAAGGAAATTTTCCTTTCCAACCGATGCTTAATTGTATACTGATCAATTTCGCCCCAAAGTGACATTTTCAATTTAATGATATTTGGAGTTATTTAACTTAAAGTTTAAATTTGTTGAACAAAATTCTGTCACGTGGTTCTATGGAGATCCGCTAGGTACTGATTTTACAGAAATTCTTTTAATACAGTGATTTCGAACCTCATAATGTATCTAGTATTCATGCCAAGCATGAATGTTTGACAATGTATCTCATGGCGTTATGAAACACAGTTATGGAAAAATAGATTTATTTCAATATTTATGTAATTCAATTTTTATGAATTACATGTCATTTAATAGCTAAATAATAGCAGATTACGATATACCATTCGATAGCAGAAACTGATTCAATGTAAAATGCTTGTTTGAGCATTTCGTGAGGTCGGTCAAGCCGATCAATGTTACCCCGCTGATCAATGATACCCCGTATTACGGTATGTCATTAAATAAATTTAATGAATAACCTGAATTTTCTTAAAGGTCTGGATCATAATTCGAATTGTCAAAAATCCTGTATTTTACAAGCACAGTAGCACCAAACAGCGGCATAATTCAAACACCACCTGTAAAATATTAATTTGACAAAAACTGCATTTTCAAAACTATAACTGACTTTGTTATAATGTTCATATAAAGATTATCATAATCATTTTTTTGTATTATAACTGACCTTGTTATAATTCTGATATAATTAAATCAGGTTTTCAAATCATTTTTGTCAAATATATCTTAATATAACAAACATTGATATATCTATCAACCGCTGATATAATTTTGTTAGATTTTTGTTATGCCTTTCTGATCGGGTATGGTCTGAGAATATTTTCCTGCTGACTGATATCAAAAAAGCCACTATTTGATATGTCGCATGTATGGGTTTGGTTAACTTTGAAACTTGGCCACCTCTGGCGGGACATCTGGAACCGGTTTTGGAACACTACTGGTTCCGATATGTTCTGAGAATGCTTTCCTGCATACTGTTCATCAGGTTATCGAAAAAGCCGCGGTTTGATATGTCACATGCATGGTTTTAGTTCAATTTTATATTTGGCCACTTCCGGCGGGACACCCGGAACCGGTTCCGGAACACAACCGGTTCAAATATGGTCTGAGAATATTTTCCTGCTTACCTTTCATCAGGATGTCAAAAAAGCCACTATTTGATATGTCGCATGCATGGGTTTGGTTAACTTTTATACTTGGCCACCTCCAGCGGGACATCTGGAACCGGTTCTGGAATACTACCGGTTCCGATATGGTCTGAGAATGTATTCCTTCTTACTGTTCATCAGGGTATCGAAAAAGCTGCGGTTTGATATGCCGCATGCATGGGTTTAATGCACTTTTATGTTTGGCCACTTCCGGTGGGACACCCGGAGCCGGCTCCGGGACACTACCGGTTCAGATATGGTCTGAGACCATTTTTATGCTTACCGTTCATCAAGTAATCGAAAATTCCGTAGTTTGATGTGTCGCATGGATGGGTTTGTAGCGTTTTCATTTCTGGCCCCTTCCTGGGGTACCGGTCCGGAACACCTAAATGGCCATAACTCCGGAACGGCTGGACCGATCCGAACCATTTTCAATAGGAAACAATGGGACCACATTCCGCGTCGAATGAACCATCGGTCATTAAAATGGGTTGAGGTTTAGTTAAAAAAAGTGATGTGACCTTTTTTGTACACAGACATACATACACACATACACACACACATACACACATACACACATACACATACATACACACATACAGACATTTGCTCAATTCGTCGAACTGAGTTGATTGCACAATGGTCCGAATCCACGTTTTAGCAGGAAAAAAATCCGTATCTCTGTTTTCGTTAATTTTAGGCATTTGTTGTCTTCAGAGAAGTTGTTTGAATTTATTTGCTGCATCTTGTCCAAAAATTTTTGATTAGGGTGGTCCGCGTCTTAACCCAAATCTGGAATAGAACTTTTAAATTTCAAGTCATACGCGATTGAGTTCTTCAGCAAAGTTGTAGGCAATGCTATTTTAAGCAACTTTGCCGAATACGCCGTTTATCTAGCTCTTAATTTGAACATAGTGGGTCAATTTTAAGTTTTGGTTTAGGGTGAGCCACCCAAAAACGGTTTTTTCGCAATAACTTTTTTATTTGATTTTTTTCGAAGATGTGAGCTTTGGAGCATTTGAAGAGCAAGTAATGACGCATATTTGTTCTCAATATTGCACGTTGCTAGGTCTTTTAATTAAAATGTTATGGGCAATTTTGACTTAAAATCAACGATGTCTTCAAATGCTTATATCGCAAGGAGCTGGTAAAATAAATAAAGTTCTTTAAGCGGCATTTGGAAGGTCACATATAAAGCCAAATTTGGAGCAAATATTACGAGAACGTTATTTTTTAAATTGGAATAAATCGACTCCAAAAATCCCCTTGAAAATTGAAAAAACTACTTATAACTCATACAATTTCAAAGATAGAGTCAAACTGTCTTCGGAAAAAATGTAGGTTTTTACCATGCCTACAAGTTTTCCATACACGATTTTTTTGCAAAACGTGAAACAAAAGCTTGAAATTGATAATTTGATTCTTAGGGGTACATGCTATGTTTTTCTAGGAAATCAGAACGATTATGTTCTTTAAAAACAAATTACCAATTTTAAGCTTTTGTTTCACGTTTTACAAAAAAGTCGTGTATGAAAAACTTGTAGGCATGGTAAAACCCTACATTTTTTCCAAAAACAGTTTGACTCTATCTTTAAAATTGTATGAGTTATAAGTAGTTTTTCGATTTTTAAGGGGATTTTTGGAGTCGATTTATTCCAATTTAAAAATAACGTTCTTGTAATATTTGCTCCACATTTGGCTTTATATGTGACCTTCCAAATGCCGCTTAAAGAGCTTTTGTTATCCTACCAGCTTTATGAGATATAAGCATTTGAAGACATCGTTGTTTTTAAGTTAAAATTGCCCATAACATTTGAATGACAAGACCTAGCAACATGCAATATTCAGAACAAATATGCGTCATTACTTGCTCTTCAAATGCTCCGAAGCTCACATCTTCGAAAAAAATCAAATAAAAAAATTATTGCGAAAAAAAAACGTTTTTGGTGGGCTCACCTTAAGTCAAAACTTAAAATTGACCTACTATCACAGAGAACAGACGTTTAAGCTCGAACAAAAATACGTTGAAATCGTGTGTAAAGGATTTAAGTTAACCTCAACGCCACCAACGGAGACTGCCCCACATATAAAGTCGATTTGACTGCACGATGGCAGTGTTCATCGTTAAAATACACTAGCCCACAAAGTGACACGAGCGCCAAACGGCCAAAAACGGCGAGCACTGGAAACAAAAATGACAACACAACAATGTAAGTGATGGGACGCTAGCGCCACGCAACGGGGACATAACCACATACTCTGATATGACCGTTACAAAATTTTACACAAGGCAGAAAGCGAAGATAGACGTCTGTTCTCTGTGCTACTATGTTCAAATTAAGAGCTAGATAAATGGCGTATTCAGCAAAGTTGCTCGAAATAGCATTGCCTACAACTTTTCTGAAGAACTCGATCGCGTATGACTTAAAATTAAAAAGTTCTTTTCCAGATTTGAGTTAGGACGAGGACCACCCTAATCAAAAAGTTTTGGAAAAGATGCAGCAAACAAATGCAAACAACTTCTCTGAAGACACCAAACGCCTAAAATTAACTAAAACAGAGATACGTATTTTTTCCTGCTAAAACGTGAATTTGGACCATTGTGGATTGGTATATGTGATTCGACCCTCCGAGCTTTCTATCAAAAAGTCGTTTTTGGAGTGAACATATAGCCTTTCCAGTACACTTAGTGTACGAGAAAGGCAAAACCATAAAGTTTTGTTAATTTCTCCTAGAAAATCATAGAGATATTTTTAGAATTTTTCGTGGAATTCATGAAATGATTAGAGGAATATCAGAATTGAGATTTTTTTTTCCAACGTGGAGCGAACCTGGTGTGATGGTTAGGACACTTGACTATCATTCTTAGGACCTGTGATCGAATCCTACTTCCGACATTCTCGCAAATTGTGAGTTCTTAATTTTAATCTGTATAAGATCACAATTTTCACTGAACTTACTGAAGTGGTATCAGAGCTGCTGACATTTGGTTGTGTGGTGCGAAAAACAAAGCATACAGGATGTCCATAACAATCACGATAGCAACAGCTGCTTAGATCCAAAACTTTCGGTGATACTAGAAATACTATAAAATACTATCGTGAGCCAAATAGTAAACTTACTAGAAAGTTTAGAGTTGCAGGCCCCTTGAATAGTACCAAGTATACACAGATATGGAAGATGTAAGGAAGCGAATAAAAGACGGAAAGATGCGGTGGGCTGGCCATGTAGCTCGTATGTCGGAGGGAACGACAAGCTAAAACCAAATTTAGCAGGGAACCAGAAAGGGGCCGTCGATTTCGAAGTATGGAGGAAGTGCGGAGGACCTAAGCTTAGCTTAGACAGACTGTACATGTCACTAATTGCTCCTCCATGTTTTATCTAAAATGGTATGAATTGCACTGAGATCCAACTGAATAAGAGGATGGGACACTTCACTTATTCTCAAAGTGCAATTTAAGCAGCTCATATACTCTGAGTCAACACCAGCACAGAGAACAGACGTCCAAGTTCATATAGTGCTATTGTGTAAAGCATTGCAACGGTTGTTTTGAAATAACTGGGAATGTGGCCATTACGCGGCGCTGTCAAATTTCGAATCGGGGTTCAAATTTGCCGTTGTTTTACCTTTTGGCGCTAGTGTCACCAAGTGTGCACCCTAGTATAGTTCCACCAAGAGAATGTGGTGGTTTTACTTGGAAAACAAAAATTGAATTATTGTTCAACTTGTTTCTAATTGAAAATAATGAAACTGATTATCAATGGGTTGCTCAAATTTTGTAGCTGGATTATTGAAATAATCATAAACATCTTGTTATTTGAGCAAATACAGCTCAGAATCTGGGTAGGAATATTTAAAGGTGCGCTAGTGAAATATTTCTTTAGAAAACGCCATCATGGTGTCGAAACAAGTTTTTGAGTGGGAAAGTCACCGTCGATGTCGCTACTGAGCTTGTTTTTTCTTTACACAAGATTTTCAAGCAATTTTGTTCGAGCATGTTCGTCTGTTCTCTGTGCTTCCAGGCAGTTGGGAAGAGAAAGGAATGTTAGAATGTGATGGTTGTTGCGATTAGAGTGGATGTGAGATCTAGGAGTCCACTTTGGTTCGTGATGCGATCCATGGATAGGGATAGGGAATCGCGCCACTTGGGCGGTGGCTTCTATATTCGTCTGTTTTCCACTATAACTCAGTCAAATTTGAACCAATTGACACAACTTTTGGAATGTTGTGAGATAGGTATAGTATCTACCCGTGTACAACATTTCAAGTCAATTGATTCAAAATTGACTGAGTTATAGTGGGAAACAGACGAATATAGAAGCCACCGCCCAAGTGGCGCGATACCCTATATTTAGGCGATAGGTTGTGTGTTGATTATTTTGAAGTAGAAGCGGCTCAGTTCGCTTGGTTGCAGAACTTGTAGGCGTTATATGATAAATCGACACCGTGATAATTTGAAACGGGGTTTTCAACCTGGTTCTATTCAAGTGATGGATATGAAATTATGGATATACATGAGTTGTATATGTAGAGAAGAGAAAGTAAATAGAAAGATACATAGGATGAAAGTAACGGGCTAGAGATTAAACCCAGAACATTCTGCATACGAATCAGAAGCGGTATCCAATAGACTACCAAAGCTCGTAATTTGCAGTTGAGTAGAATCTAAGGACTCTAAACGTTCAGGGCGACTGGAAGGGATTAGTTCTCTGTGGGATTAGCTTAGGGTCGAGCGAGACCAGTCAGTGGAGGCGGATGCTTCATTGCTACGAGTTTTAGCCCATCAAGTATCAAGTAAGTATCGTCCAATTTATCATGCAGATTTGCAGTAACTCATGGAGTAAAAGACACTACACACCATCTTCAACCAGAGGCTGACAACTGACAACGTATACGAAAAACCTACTGGTCCAAGAAGGAATTTTTCTTTTGATGAAAAGTTTTCTCCGACTGTAGTGAGAATCGAACCCACACTTCATGGTTTACAATACGCTTTAACGGCTGGCACCACTAACCGCACAGCCACGAAGCCCACTAATTTGGAGAAGATGGAGATTGTAAATGAGGGGCCCAGAATCAAAGGGGTGTAAGTGACCATTTTGTCAATTTTGAGCTGAGCATATCATAAAATTCTTCAGATTTCAAGCTTCCAGGAACTTTTTTAAGATTGTTTCTACGATGTTTGGAAAAATTACAATAAATCAGAGAAAATAGGGTTGATTTTGGAGCTCCATACATTTTGTATGGGATGAAAAATTGGTCAAAAACTTTAAACCTCATTTACTCGGGTTTTTGTCACTTACACCCCTTTCCTTCTAACCCCCTCAAATGTGTTGTCTTTTAGAACATTCATTAAAATAGGATTACGGATTTTCGGCAGTTTTGTTCTCTTCGTCTTGGAGGGTTTTTTGAAACCTGTTGAACTCAGAGTTGGCGTCAAATCCTTCCAAACCAAGCTGAGTTTTGTGCCCCAAATTTCAAGAAATTTGGCCCACAAAACCATCCGTGACGAAGAGAACAAACCTGCCGATAACACCCTTTGTCACTCAAGATCAAATTCGGAAATTTCAAAGCGAATGAAATACGCCATTCTTTGTAAATGAAGTTAAAAAACCTTATTTTTAGAGTTGACGTATAAGACATCGTCTGTCTTCGATTTATGGAAGCTATTTGAATGAAGAAAGACATTTTCGCTAGTTGTTTGTGACAACATTTTCCAGAGAGCCCGCAATCTCCTTTTGATCCAAAGCAACTTAAATTACGTAACATTATACCACCACCAGCATCGAAGAGACACATGCTGTTCGAGGTTTGTCGACTGACTGTGACAACACTTCCTCCCGCAGAGATTCCAAGGCATCAAATCTGCGGGTTTGGGTAGGCACAATCTATGCGTACCTTACCGTCGCGATTGGTGGCTAGGCTACTGTCGTTGACAGTTTAGCTGGGCCCCCGATAAGTTCGGAGCGATAATTGCTGCAACCAAGTCAGCGCCGGGAAAGCCCTGCAATTAACGGGTGAATACATTTGCATTTGACGGTGGCTGTGAGCGAGGCAAATCGTAAAAAAAATCTATCAACCCTCGCCTAAATGGTTGACTTGAGAAATCGTTGTTGTTAAAAGGTATCGCTGGTTGGTTCGTAGTAGTGATGCAGGAAGCATTGAGGGGTGCGGGTTGTGAGGGAAGGCCCTGCTGAATGATCTATTATGCATGCATGCAGCAGTGGAATGGTACCTGCACTGGCTGGCTGTGCAGTTGCACGAGCATTGTAGCATTATTAGAGCTACATACAACGAATTTGTACGAAAGTGAGAGCTGAACTATCATCATTCATGGCTGGTGGTGAAATCCGGGTTGTGTGCCAAATGCATGCAGTTTAACCTTGTAACTGTTGTTGTTAAAAACGAATTTCTCTCATACGAGATTTACGAACCTTGCTAAAATGGTTGATAATCACAGAGGGTTGGTTGGTGGATATTGTTTACCACTTACAGAAAAGAATTGTCGAACATAAGTTTCACGGTTACCTGAAATGAAAAGAAATAGAATTGTTAGAATGGTATGCTAATATTTACTGCTGGTTTCTAATCTCATCATATCCCATAAATAAATCTCATAAATTTGTTTGTTCACATGCCATGTCATCATAATGAATCCCTAATGTGAACAGTCAATCAAAATTCCCTCGGTCTAAGCCGGTAAAACAGATAAAACTCTATAGTTTTTGCATGAACCCTAATCCCCCCATCTAAATCCAAGAAGTTCACCAAACAAAAAGATGTGAGAAAACAGCACAAAAGCGTTTTCAGTAGGACAACAAACGAATCAAAATCACAATCTCCCACATCAACATCACACACAAACAGGCAACATATTTTGCATATTCATGGGACGTCGACCACCGAGCTGAACCAAGCCCAGCCCAGCAGCGCTCCCCCGGTCCAAATCCTCTCTCGAACACACGTCGACTATAGCAAAAATCTCGCTTTCTCGATGGGGTCGGAGCTTTGCTGTTGCTGCTGCTGTGGCTTCTTGTCGGACGTATATGTAAATTAGCATGTTTATAAGCGCTAAATGTGTTATTGTTGTTGTTCACGTTCCCGGCACGTACCCCTGCCTGGCTGGGTTGCCTCTGCGCTGTTGATGATGCTGTTCGTTGTCCTCACGTGACCGCAACACCCACTTGTGCGCCGCGCGCATTTGCGCTCACACCAACCAACATACATTCGAGGCATACCTCCAGCAGGGCATCAGGCTCGTTGCAAACAAGAGTTAAAGGCCTTGTGGCGGAACGGTGAGAACCACCCAGAGATATGGAACGGATCCGTCGTCATCATCTCAAAAGTAGAAAGAGAAATCTCTTTTAGACCTTCGGATCTGCTGACCTATCAACAGCATCACATGGTTGACACATACAGCATGTCGCACGTCCGCCACCGCGCCGTGATGGACGGTTCGGGTCCCCAAAGGACTGTTGTGGAGTCCCAGAGAGGGAATTGTTGTACAATAACCGTATCAAATGTCGCAGACGGACATGTGTTGTGGTTCCACCACTTGGCGACCGTGACGCGTTCATCTTTTTCTTCTCCGGATACTAGAGCCGGACCTTACGGTCAGTTAAAAACACCCTCGCGCGAAAGGTTACCGCCAATCAATAGTGTTCGATTACATTAGCGCAGGTCTGTATGGGAGCTGCCTGCCTAAGGTTTGCGCTGCCGCAAAAAATCTATCGATTTAAACGTGTTCAACGCGTGGAGTTTGACGAGCCGGTTTTCAGGCATCAGTCAGGGTAACTTCGGAAACGGAAACCACAAATTGATTTTGCTGGTGGGAATTGTGGTTAGTTGATAGCTCAAACTGAATCGTGAGGGCCAGCGTATTCGTGGTTACACTTTATTGCCTGAGAGGCTCAAATGTCAAACATCGTGTACGATAGAGTTATTCATGTTTATGGTGAAGTCACGTCGACTGTTCTATGCTATGTATTCAATTTTTATTTATTTAGTAGAACATCTTTCCAACGGTAGGTCTGTATCACTGTACACCACAAAACCTGCATCCTTCCAATCATGGGCATGCCCAGCACTTGGCATCCTCGGTTACATTAACATTGTAGGATTGCTGTCCGGCATCTTGCAATATGCCATGGCAACCTTATACTCAGAACATATTACGAAAAATATAATGAAGCACTACGAATGCACATTAAAATATAACATATTGTAGTGGAACCTTACAAATGCGTAATAAATTAGGGCATCACACTTGGACGTATATAACACAGAACATATATTTTGCTCTGTTACCCTATTGGATAACAATTTCCAATGACAGGATGACGAGGTTTCATTAATGTTGTTGGTCCATCAGTCAATCCTGTAATCGTATTTTCTCTGGCATGTTGCCTTTTGTTCGCAGCTTTAGTTGCTTTCATAGCTTAAGTTTGGTCTAGGAATTTCTAATCCTAAGGGGGCATCTTGATTCGGGTTTCATCACTAGAGTTCTATAACTTGCAGTCTGTGTCAGGGAAAGGTTTACACCTCTAGTACTTGATCACGGCCCGAAATGGCCTGAATGTTGGCAATCGAAATTAGATTGCGGGCCTCTATTTTGCCAGAGCCCTATAAATGTGCATTAATTCTAGGGGAATATTTACAAGTTAAAATAGCACATTTAACACAAAAATAAAACTTGTAACACAACCACACCCAACGGAAAAGAAATTTTTGTGGATGAAACCATCCACAAAATTTCATACGTACTCAAATTATATAAAAACTTATATGAAGGTACCTTGAACATATAACTAACTTACATCCAACTTTAACAAAGCAACTCTTCCATGGAAGACCTTAAAGTTGGTTCGGCTAGACCTACGATAACAGAAATGCAACACTGCAACTTAAACTATACGCAACACTGCAACTTAAATTAAACGCAACACTGCAACTTAAACTATATGCAACACTGCAACTTAAATTATACGCAACACTGCAAGAAAACTGTAGCTAGGCTCCAATCCAAATCGAACAGAGAATCTTCCAATATAATTGGACTTCCGATCTTGGCGGCACTAGTACGAACTCAAACAAAACCTCCAAATCGATTAGAGAAATTCCAATGTTGGACCATCGATCTTGGAATAGCTGAATAATCACAAAGCACATGATATCTTACTTCACAACGTAGTTGTGCAGATCACTGCAAGTGTTCATGGCCGTAACGTTTTTACACCATTTACAATGCCCGCGTGGGTTTTGCGGTTGGGTGCCATTTCACGAAAGTAAATGGACCCTACCAATACCCGTGCCGACGTTGGGCGCCATTATTACGAAAAATAATGTAGCACCACAAATGCATATTAAAATATAACATGTGTAGTGGAACCTTACAAATGCGTAATAAACTAGGACATCACACTTGGACAAATACAACACAGAACATAAATTTTACCCTGTTACCCTATTGGATAACAATTTCCAATGACAGGATGACGAGGTTTCATTAATGTTGTTGGTCCATCAGTCAATCCTGTAATCGTATTTTCTCTGGCATGTTGCCTTTTGTTCGCAGCTTTAGTTGCTTTCATAGCTTAAGTTTGGTCTAGGAATTTCTAATCCTAAGGGGGCATCTTGATTCGGGTTTCATCACTAGAGTTCTATAACTTGAAGTCTGTGTCAGGGAAAGGTTTACACCTCTAGTACTTGATCACGGCCCGAAATGGCCTGAATGTTGGCAATCGAAATTAGATTGCGGGCCTCTATTTTGCCAGAGCCCTATAAATGTGCATTAATTCTAGGGGAATATTTACAAGTTAAAATAGCACATTTAACACAAAAATAAAACTTGTAACAAACATCAGAAAAATCAGAAGAAGGAATCAAAATAGGCAGGCAAAAAAAACCATTTTGGGAAGCATTTTTTAAGGCGAAACTGGATGCAGTTTCTTATTTTTTGGTTTCTGTTTGAACTTTCACCAAAGTGTACTGAAAGGCTATATTTTGACTCAAAAACACCATGCAGTGTTTCTTCGGAGGGGAGGCGTTGTGTGCCTTGTGCACCATCACCTATTTGTTATTTTACAATTACGAGCCCCTTGGCTCCAGTCACACCGAGTCCCTCGGCTCCTGTAGTTCAAATTTGTTAATATCCTAGTTTATCTGAGTACTTTGGCTCCCGTCATGCCGAGCCCTTTGGCTCCTGGTGTAAAATTAAATAAGTCCTAATTCAAAACATGTAAAAAGGGCCTAAGTGCCTTTTGTAAACAAACATATTTCGGTCGCTGTTGGGTCCAATGATATCCACTCACGAACATCCACACTATTACCAGGTAGCTCGAAGATTGCTCTTTCTGATAAGGGTGATGATGTGCGTGGGTGGATCGAGATGGGCTGTACAGCAAGCGAAAGAACAAAAAGCACTTAGGCCCTATTAACATATTAGGCTAGAATTTAGCTGAGCCATTTGGCTCCCTACATGCCGTGCCCTTCGGCTTTTGTTATTAAATTACCTACAATTTTTCCGATTTTATGTGTGTGTATGTATGTATGTGTGTATGTATGTATGTCTGTGTACAAAAAAGGTCAATCACTTTTAAGGCACTTCCCATTGGTCCATTTTTCGGATTGTAGCTCGAATCGAACCGGAATTTTACCGCATTGTTTGCTATTAAAAATGATCCGGATCGGTCAAGGCGTTCCGGAGTTATGGCCATTTCAGTGATCCGGACCAGTACCAGTAGAACATCCCAAGCAACCAAAAGTTCCACAACAAAAAAATATCAAAGTTAAGCAGCACGTAAATTGAAGATAAACTGAAATTTGCGGCAGAAAAATGTAAATCACCAACATTGAACGTCAACGGTTTGTTTACAGATTTTAAAGCATATTCGCTTTAAATTTACATGCATCTGCTATAAACCATGCTAGCCACTCTCCGTCATCAGCTAAACGAACGGCTGCTCGCAGCTGTGGCGGTTTCCCCGTTGCCTCTCTCAGTACTCTCTGCAGCAGACGGAGCATGTGGGGAATGCGTGCATTATGGTAGAAGCAGTTAAACTTTGACTGTCTGCTCTTCAACAAGCTGAGATAGCCGAGAGAGCTCGGGCGTGCTACTCACACCCCAAGGATCTGAGTTCAATTCTCGCTCAGTGTTCAAGTTTTCTTTATATTTTCTAACAGATATCTGCCATGTAATTTTAAGATCGCACAAAAATTTCCATCATATATGACGGGGTCCTTTTGTTACATTCGATCCGTCATAATTTTACAGGTTTTTTTTCGAACTGTGTCGGATTCCATTTGAAGAACGAACTCAGAAGTTCAAGTTTGGTTCAATTCCGGTTTCGTTGAACTCAATTCTCCAAAAAGTTACTCATGTATTGTTTATGAACTTGGAAGTACATGTACAAGCTTTTGACTTCTCTTCAAAACGGCATTAAAGTAGAAAAAAAGGTCCAGAAAAAAATTACTTTGAACTTTTGGGCCGTATTCAATTAAAATTTAACCGAACTCATGTTGAACGTGCCTCTAAAGCTCAAATACAGTTCAGTTGGACATATTCCAAAAACTTGAAAAGTTCCGTTTCGAACTTGTTTCGTACTTGTTTTGGACTTACTACTCAAAGTTCAGATAAATATTAACAGTACCAAAAGTGAACTTCACTTGAACTTCGGCGACAGTGGAGCTCGGGAGAAGTTCTCATTCAATTAAATCACTCGGAAATCGAGCTCAGCAGCCACAGCTTGTGTTAATTTCACAAGTACACTTTGTTTCACTGTAATATTTCAACGTACTTACTTTTATTCAACGCAAAGCATCCGTATTGTATGGCTCAAAGGCTGCCCCGCAGTGGATAACTGTTCCACCTCGGATTCCGCCGGAGTTTTTTTCGGCTGTGCATATTTTTTTTTATATATCTTTTCTGAAAGTCGATACACTGACCCTATAATTTATTGCTTTGCACTGCGAACCATAACAAACTGAAAATGAGGACGTGAGGACAACAAACTGTGTAAGTTCACAAGAAGTTCCGCCCGAACTTCTTTCGAACTTTCGACTTCAAAAAGTATTCCAAGTTCTGAGAAAGTTCACACGCGAACCTGATTGAGTTAGTAGAGCTGATATTAGAACATTGAGTAAAATCCCAAGTACCTAACAACACATACATGGAGTTGTGGTTAGGCATCGGCTTTCAACGAGGAGAACCCGAGTTCAAATCTCAGTAAGTGAAAAACATGAAAAAAAATATTTCAAGGTATTAGTCAACTTGGATTCTACATAAACTAATGTCTCTTAATAATAAACTACTTTTGAGGACTAAACACATTTTTTTTCATTTTTTCGAAGCTTATTTTTAAGCTGAATAGCGTTCCTTTCAGCGATACAAGTGTACTTTTTGTGAACTCAAGTTCGGTTAATTACTTAAAAAGTGAGCTGAATAGAATGCTATTCATCTTCCTTCGAATAGCTGATTAAGCCCAAACATGCTATTTTATACGAAAATTTGGTAGATTGGGATGCGATAAATCAAGCTGCGGCGATTTTTGTGCGATTTTTGACGAATTTTGTGCGGAAATCAACACTGGAGATGTCGGCCCAAAATTAAAGCTGGCAGCCTAATATTCAAGATGGCGGCTCCAATTTCAAGATGGCGGCTGTTTAATAGTTTTAGGGCCGATTTCTTCACTTCGGCTTAATCGGTAAGCCAGGCTTACCCATATAGTTAAATCTGGTTTAACGCTTAAGCCAGGGTGAAGAAATCGGCCCTTAGGCCCTAAAATCATGCAAAATGGGGTTTATTTGGTACAATAAAGATGTCGGGAGTCCAAAAACGCGCGACCAGAATATACAAGATGGAGGTCTAAAATCCAAGATGGCGGCTACATATTCAAAATGGCTGCTATTTAAGGGTGTTTTAGGCTCTAAAACCCTGCAACATGGGTATACTTGGTACAGGGAGGATTTTCGGAGTCCAAAAATAGCAACCAGATTAACCACGATAAAAGGGAGGCCCAGGAAGTGTAAGGTTGAGGACCGCCTCCTATAGGCAAAGTAGGAGGCGGAATTACACCCTCGATCCACTAAGCATATTCCCATCGCCGCCAAACCCTATGTCTCTCCGAGACCACCAAGAAGACATTGCTTCGGAGGGAGGCAAGTACACTTCACATCCTCATGGTTAGCTGCGTAGCCATGCAGCAACAAACATCGATGACAGGCTGGGGAGTCAACAAAGGTAACTTTGCCAGCTTCCCGGGTGCCCTATCACCCTCTTTGTCCTCGGAAGGCGAGCAGGGTCAACCACAACGCCTGCATCAACTGCTTTGCAAGTATCAAAAACTGTTTCTTTCTGCGGTTTGACCTCCTGAAGGTTAAGACCTTATCAGCTAGCACACAGTAGGAATTGCCGACATTGGGCCTCCACCAGCTCCGGCCCTTATCAGAGACCCATCCTCAACCACGGGCTCGGATCCTATTCAGTAGACCGACGCCACGACAGAAACGCTACCAGTATGGTCTCCGCGATGCCACGTATTCACTATAAGGGTCGAGATCGACCACTGGGCACCGGTATGACCAACGTAGCCGACTCCGAACCCCTGCACCACCTCTTGTACAGCATCTGAATTCTTGGCTTTACACTTCTTCTTCTTTATGGCTCGACGTTCGCATTGGAACTTGGCCAGCCTCTCTTCAACTTAGTGTTCTTAGAGCATTTCCACAGTTATTAATTGAAGGGCTTTCTTTGCCTGCCATTACATGAATTTGTATATTGTGAGGCAAGTACAACAATACACTATGCCCAGGGAGTTGAGAAATTTTTCCCGACCGGAACGGGAATCGAATCCGCCGTCTCTGGTTTGGCGATCCATAGCCTTAACCACTAGGCTAACTGGAGACCCCAGTTTACACATCCTACGGACAAGATTGTCCAGGGTCGTGTCCCCACCACATGTGGCAAGCATGCGGTCACAGGCTCTACCACTTCCAAACCTCTGAGAAGACTCCATCGACCAGGCATTTCTGCATAGAAATCTGAACATCTCGGGAACCTCTGCAATAGCTACGTTTTAGGCCAGATTCGGAACTTCGTTCGCACGTAGGGCCTTACCTACGCTAAATGATTTTGCAATCCCCGTTAGTTCTTTATCGGTGACCCTCCTCTCATAGTCTGCTCCAGTCCCCAGCGGTACTACGAAACAATACCAAGGACTAGGACTATGACGTGTAAAGAGTCCCTCGATAACCCACTTTAACATCTCTGAAGACTGCTCGGTAGGAGACATTATACTTCATGTCTTTACCATCACCATCCTGGAGGCATCACCCCACGGTCGCCCATTTCGCTTCTCATTAGTACGTGCTTGCTGTATCCGCCTCCTAGCCCGTAGGCGGCCCGTACGCCGTACCGGTGCTCTCCCATTTCTAGGGTGGACTTGCCTTGGCATGGTCGCATCGTAGGCACGCGAGAGCACCGCTACCAGCTCGTCCCCACTTAAACCGAGTACGTCACTGCGAAGTGCCTCCCTAAATGCCTCGTCGTTGACTTCCTAATGTCTTCCACCTACGAGGGTCTCGCTTTGGCCTAGTCGCCTCTTCCTCTACCCGCTGCTTGCTGCTGTTGTCGATACTGTAGTCACCAGGTCATCCGCGATCCGATTGCTCTTACCGGCGAGTACTCGGTATGGACCCACCATGATGGCGATATCCATTCCCCAGTCAGTGACTGTCTGTCCCAGCAGTTGCTGGGCTGCGTCACAGAGGTTCAGGTTCAGTTGCGTTACATTCACTGTGACTTGTCAGTTGTGGCTCTTCTGAAGGCCGAAAACCTTGGATCTCCCGTTGGGTGCTTGCTGTTCCCGGATTACCCGGAATAAATCAAACACTTGGGAGGATTCGTGCAGCCTTGTAAACTACACTCTGTCCATTTTCTATAAGACCAGATGATTTTTGAATGCCAATTCTCAGGAAGAAAACATATCACTTCAATTTATACCACGATATGTTTGTGTGAGTAAAACCTGTGCCATGCATAGAAATAACAGTATATGTGCGAACGCACTAAGAAGTAACTACTGTTTTTGCGATTTACCGTGTCCATTTTGTATAAGACCCCTCTCAGATTCGTGTGTTTTCAGTTTGCTGCATAAAAATGCCCAAGGGTAAAATGCTCACGGAGAAGGAGAAGGGAAGAATCGAGACATTTCACCAAGAAAAAGTTGGAATTAAGGTCCTTTTAGACATGACAAATATTTGGTCAAACAAGCCCAACAAAATAACAACACAACGTGAACCGTAGCAACCTTGGATGAATGTTGGGCTTCAATGGCAAATATTTGTCATAATAACAAACAGTCCAGTCCCATCAAGCAATTATTTCGCTGATCCTGAAGGATACGAAAAAAAAACGCAAGAGCTCTTCGGAAATCAAAGCTATCTGACCGCGAGAAGAGGGCGATAGGTGGAATCTTGGGTGGAATAGCTTAGAACTCGACTAAACTCTTGATCCAAATCAAGCAAACTTTGAATTTAAAGGTTTGCCTGGAGACAGATCGACAAGTTTTGATAAAAAGCCCACATATTAAAAATGTTAAAGCTCCTAACCTTAGCTTCTTATGTTGAAAAACAGCTGAGTTTTGCGAAAACTCACATGAATCAGCAGTGGAATTTGGTAAACTTTGGATGAATGTTATTTTTCGAAACCTTCAATATTCCAATTTAACTCTGAAACTTGTAAAATATTCTAGATTGTTTTAAAATTTTTTAGACAATCTTCAGCGACAAAAAGAAGTTCAACCTGGATAGTTCGGGCGGCTTTAATGGATACTTGCGGATTTAAGCAAGTAAGAACTTTTTTTTTCAACTCGGAACTTTGGTGATGGCTCATGCATGGTATGGGCAGGCTTTTGTGTAATCGAAAAGCTGAAGATAGCGTTCACGTTTTTCAAACTGTATAGTAAGGACTACATCAGTATTCTTGAAGGACATCTTCTCTCTTTTTTGTGCAAATATCATCAGAAGAAGTTTATATTCCAACAGGCATTTTCCGCTATTCATACCAGCAACGAAACAAAGCAATGGTTCAGGGACCTTCGATTTACACGACTGGCCGGCGCGCCGGCGTGTTCACCTGACTTAAATCCAGTCGAAAACCTTTGGGGGATTTTGGTTCGTAGGATATATACTGAAGGAAAGCAGGGAAAACCGCTATAACAACAGAGTGGGACAAAATTGAAAAATCTGCTCTACTGAATTTAGTAAACAGTATGCTTAATCGAATTTTCCAAGTCATTATTCGAAATTGCAAAGCTACGGATTATTGAACTTACAATATGTTGATTTATATAAGTTTTACTTAATTAAAATGAGTAATATTCGAGATGGTCTTATAGAAACTGGACACCTCGAAAATATAAAGTCTTATTACAAAAGTAATAAAAGGAACTTTTAATCAAATTAAATTAAGGACAAACAATAACTTGTAATGCATAATATTTTTTTTTTTTTTTTTTTTTTTTTTTTTTTTTTTTTTTTTTTTTTTTTTTTTTTTTTTTTTTTTTTTTTTTTTTTTTTTTTTTTTTTTTTTTTTTTTTTTTTTTTTTTTTTTTTTTTTTTTTTTTTTTTTTTTTTTTTTTTTTAACTACATTTATTTATCCATTTTTGTTATACATCCGTTAACATACATTCATATTACAAACTATTAACAAATTATACATATCCATACTTTAACCTAGCAAAAATTACAAAACTTTCCGAAATGTTTCTTAAAAGCTATTCTGTGGTTCCACCGCATCTCTCGCAGTTGTTTTTTAAATTTATACAAACATCCTTCTTTGTTCAAATTGTAACAAATTGCTCTACTAACAATGAATAAAGCTGTTTTTTGTCTTTCATTTTTTGGGTTTATTTTCCATGACAGAATATTTTCCGCGTTATCAAATTTGAGCTTTAGACGTTTCGTTAAAATTTCATTTGTCCACTCCCAGACTTGCTGTGCACCAGAAGTACATTTCATTATACGATGTTTATTGTCGTCAGGTAAACAGCAGACTTCGCAGTTTGAATTCTGGAGGCGGCCGATACCGTACCTATATAATTTTTCCTTATTCGCGATCAAATCATTCACAAAATAGTACAATTGAGATTTATCTTCCATTGATAAAAAGCATGAGTTGATATTCTCCCATACATTTTCCCACTGCACAAGAGGGAAACTTTGTTCTACTTTTGGAATGGTATTCCTTTTATCAACAAAATACCAATACATCAGTTTTACTGTAGTCAGATCAAAATTATCCTTTAAGAATTTAGCCTCAGTTATCCATTCTTTACCATTTCTAGATAACTTGCTCAGACACTTTAAGTTTAACAAATATCCTTCATTGGAGTTAATGCTTCCAGAAGTATCATAGAGAATGTTCTTAATAAACAAAGCTTTACATTTACTGTCTACATCAACAAGACCGATTCCGCCGTCCTCGCATCTTAAATACAGTTGCATTCGATCTACCTTGAAGATTGTGCCACCCCACAGAAATTGTCCAACCAAAGATTTTATTTTTCCCAGGTGATGATTACTTGGAGGAATCACCTGTGCTACATACCAAAGCTTGGAAAGCACGAATGTATTCAAATATACGCATTTTTGATATATACACATGTTTCGAAATTTGCTGTTTCTCAGTTGTATTTGTATATTTTTGATTATGTTTTCATACGTTAAATTGGCCATCTCTGTCCACTTGTTAGCTATGTGTACACCTAGAATTTTTTGATGAGCTACTTCTTTTATACAGAATGGTCCACCTCTGCATGAATTTATTCTTACAAATGAAGATTTTTCTAAGTTCAGTTTTATTTTAGAATCAAGACTGTATGCATGAATTATTTGAAGCATCAGATCAAATTCTTCTTCATTTTTGACAAAGATGGTTAGATCATCAGCATAAGCAGTAACAACTAAAAACCTATCATATACAAGAATGCCATTGATACTGCTTTGCAATTTTCGTATCAGGGGCTCAATATAAATAGCAAACAGTACCATGCTCAAGGGGCATCCTTGTCTCACGGATGCTTTAATTGGGAATTCTTTGGTTAGAAAACCATTATATTGGACACATGATGAGGCCGATGCATATAGCTGCTGTAAGCAATTGACAAGTTTATCTGGAAATCCATATTTCAGAAGAATTTTCCAAAGAAATTCGTGGCTAACACTATCGAACGCTTTCTGCAGATCTAGGCTTACTAAAAAACCCTTAACTCTTTTATTTTCTAAAGATCTCGTTACTAATCTACGAATGTTTTGAATATTATCTACACAAGACTTGTTTTTCATACACGCGACTTGACCAGGGCCAATTATTTTCGTCAAAACAGTAGTTATTCTATTCGCTATTATTTTACAAAACAATTTATAATCAGCGTTCAGCAGACTTATTGGTCTGAGGTTACACAATTCAGACACGTCTCCTTTTTTGGGTACGAGAATTATAATTCCAGAAGTAAACTCTTTCGGAGGCAAAACCGAATTTATGAGATAATCATTGAAAATATTGCACAATTCTTCCTTAACAGTATCAAAGTGTTTTATATAAAATTCGTACGTCAGACCATCAGGGCCTGGGGATTTCTTCGATGAACACATTTTTAAAGTAGAATCAATTTCGTCGACTGTGATAGGTGCTATTAGCATATTCTGATCATTCAAATTTAATGCAGGAATTACATCGTTTAACACATCAACGTTACTTGTTTCGTCATTTGAACTTTTATCAAATAGTTGTGAAAAATGGTTGAATATAATATTTCCTAATTGAGATGGATCCGAAACCAAATTGCCATCGCTTTGTAATCGAATATAAGAAGATGATCTTTTTAACTGTGCTGCAATTTGGTAAATGCTAATTTTTTCCTCAGATGATAACGTCTGAGGACCTAATTTGGAGACAGAGTGTGTCATGCGGTCTAATTCAATTTCCAAAATTTTTGATTTAGTCATCTGTAACTCATCATGAACGTCCTCTCCTAAAATAAGACGATTGGTAAGACTATGCATTTTGTCATGTAAGATCTGTTTGCTCTGGATAGCAGCTTTATTTAACTGCCAACTTTCATTCTTGAAAAAACTACGACATTTACGTTTAAATACAAAATTCCACCAGGAGTTTCTATCCGTTGAATAAATATGTCTATTTTTCAAATGTTCATATTCAGCAAGAAATCTTGAATTAACTTCATCATTTTCAGTGATCTGTGCATTTATTTTCCAATACCCTCTACCATGAATAGCAAGATCATTTTTCTGAACTTTTGTCTTAAAGAGAACTGCTCTATGATCGGAAAAAGCAACGGTTACGGTTTGAGTTTGAGTTATATTTTGAACAACGTCCATAGGAGCATAGAAACGGTCAATTCTAGAAGCAGAATCTCCTCGAAGGAAAGTAAATTCATTAGTTTTCTTCTGAAGCAGAATGTCTTTGAGTTTGAGAGAATCAATCACACCTTTTAGACCAGAGGAATAATTTTTTGCAGAATTTTTTGAATCGCCTGCTTCCAAAATACAATTGAAGTCACCACCGAGTACCGTAGACGTGGCCGAATGTTTACTTAGGTGCACAGCAAGATCTGTCTGGAACATTACATCTCGTTCTTTTTTTTTATTTGTTCCTGAAAACGCATAGATATTTACGAAGTTCATATTCGCTATAGTTACGGATAATATTCTGCCATTTGGATGGTATAGAACATCTTTATACTCCAAGCCATTTCTAATTAATATCGCTGTACCCAATGATTTCGCTTGTCTATTAACAATAGCTTTATGGGAATAAATAAAACTGAAATTTTCAAACACTACCTCTTGAAGGAGAATAATGTCTAGGTTATAATCTCTGATGAAGTCCCTTAGCAAATTTTTATTTAAATCAGAATTGGAACTGTTTAAGTTAACTGTACCAACGGTTAAAGTATAATTCATGGTGAATTCACTTACTTGGTAATTTCGTTACAATTATGTTCTTGATCCGTCTTAAGTTGCTTACTTTTCGATCTTGTTTTGGCACCTTGTAATTCACATATGACTGGAGTCACAGGAACTACAGTTGCCTTATCGCTGTTATTATGATCTGTCTCCGTGCTGGAGAGATCAGAATCCGTTTCCTTGTTATCTGTACCTTTCAAGGTACGTCCACGTTTTCGATTGACGACTGTCGTGAACTCAGAATCCCTATTGGACTCCAATAATTGCTCGGTTTCTGTATGTTGGATATCAGCCAAGCTGACTTCGTTCGATGTTGCCACCGAGAAGCCCTTCTTAGCTAACACCACCATGCCAGTACCACTTGAACCGGGTTTCACACCGACTAATCCAATGTCACTTGGTTTAACTCCCAAGAGAGTGTCTTTGTAGCTATTCACCATAACACTTTCACCATTGCTACCACAATAAGCCCCTCCCGCAGCCCCACCCGCAGCCCCAGCAGCAACCCCAGCAGCAGCACCAACAGCATCCCCTCCAGCAGCACCATCCTCAACAGCAGCAACAACAGTATCTCCACCGTCCACAGCAGCACCAACACCATCGCGACCACTACCACCACCAACTTTCCTAAGGCGGTCATTTACCGTCGAAGATCTTCTCGGGCACCCTGCTTTCACATGATCCGTTGATCCACAGACGAAACATTTCACCTGTAGGCCATCATAGTAAATTCTAGCCTGCATGTGACCAACGTGCATGCTAGCAGGAATATCACGCAGTATCTCCATATGGACCCCGCGAACGCCGGACCAAATCGGATATCCAGTATCAACGCCATATTTTTCCCGGACCATGTGATGGATGACACCGTACTTCTGGAACTCTTTGGCGATGTCCCTATCTTCAACCTCTGGAGGGAGGCCAAAAATCCGGACATACCGGAACTGCTTCCCAGCAATTGAAATCGCGATGGTTGCCTTATCACCATTGTCGTATTCGAAGTCCAATGTTGCTGGTAGTCGCGTCATCGTTTCCATCAACACTTTTTCGTCGCGAAACTTGGCAAAGACTGAAAATTCTTTGCCTTCACGGTACATTGACAGCAGCATGTCACTAGTGATACCATTTTTTCGGAAGAATTTGAAAACTTCCTTATCTTTCGGGTTCATTAGCTCTCGTCCGAAGTACATACGCATTGTATTTTCACGGTAGTTATTGCTCGCCATTGTCCGTTTCTTTTGTTCTCTATCACTATAGATTAGAAGTTGCAGTGCAAAGCACTCAGAACTACGACCGACACTATTTTCTCTCTTTCGATATACTAGCTCACCAACGCTTCGAAAACACGTCCTACACGGTTGACTACTCGAAGAGAACTGAACTACGGATTATTGAACTTACAATATGTTGATTTATATAAGTTTTACTTAATTAAAATGAGTAATATTCGAGATGGTCTTATAGAAACTGGACACCTCGAAAATATAAAGTCTTATTACAAAAGTAATAAAAGGAACTTTTAATCAAATTAAATTAAGGACAAACAATAACTTGTAATGCATAATACAATTATACACACATTGACCCGAAATTGTTATTATTATAGTTGACTTGAAACAATTTGGGGGTGGTCTTATAGAAGTTGGACAGAGTGTATAGGCTTCACCCCCACATTGACTACACAGCTTGCGCGTGTTAGACCCTTTGCAGTCCCATGACTTGTTTCCTGGTTCCAGACACCTGAAACGAGCTTCCGTTGGCGTTGGCTCGTGTATGGCCAGTTACCATACCGACCGACCAGCTCACATTGAGCTTCCCTACTTTAACGGACTTGTTAGCATCCGCAACAGGTAGCTGAACCATGATCACCTGTGTCCCTGCCGGCCCAGTCCGTAGCCAAACGGCTGCGGTGAGCACCTGCAACCTCGCACTGTTGCCGTTGTACCGTGACGAGCTCTTCCGTGTCAGTGATCTCGTTTAGGGTTTTCACCTTCAGAGTCCCTACCTCCTCGCGGTACCGGCCGGAAACTATGAGCAACCTTAGGGAAGATCGGGTAACCAACCCCGGTGGGAACTTTGGTCAATAACAGCGCCTGATCCCCATGTTAGGGTCGGCTGACCTACGTCCGAGTGCCAGGGAAGGACTGTAAGCTCAACTGTGCACTATGGTCCTCCGGAAAGTAGGGGGTTGATGTCAGGCCCTACGAGCCAGCCGTAAAAAAACATTATAACGAAAAATCAGCAACAGAATAATACGAACCGAGACCAACGGCAACGACCCCAGCGAACAAAAAGGACTTGCGATTGGAAACTCAATAAGTGGAACTGTCGATCTCTTAACTTCATTGGGAGCACCCGCATACTCACCGATCTACTGAAGGACCGCGGGTTCGGCATCGTAGCGCTGCAGGAGGTGTGTTGGACAGGACCCATGGTGCGAACGTTAAGAGTTAATCATACCATCTACCAGAGCTGCGGCAACACACGCGAGCTGGAAACAGCTTTCATCGTAATGGGTGATATGCAGAAGCGCATGATCGGTTGGTGGCCGATCGACGAAAGAATGTGCAGGTTGAGGATCAAGGGCCGATTCTTCAACTTCAGCATACTAAACGTGCACAGCCCACACTGCGGAAGTACTGATGATGACAAGGACGCATTTTACGCGCAGCTCGAACGCGAGTACGACAGCTGCCCAAGCCACGACGTGAAGATCATCATAGGAGATTTGAACGCTCAGGTAGGCCAGGAGGAGTAATTCAGACCGACGATTGGTAAGTTCAGCGCCCACCAGCAAACGAACGAAAACGGCCTACGACTCATTGATTTCGCCGCCTCCAAAAATATGGCTATACGTAGCACCTTTTTCCAACACAGCCTCCCTTATCGTTACACCTGGAGATCCCCTCAGCGGACGAAATCTTAAATCGACCTCGTTTTGATTGACGGACGACACTTCTCCGACATTATCGACGTCAGGACCTATCGTGGCACCAACATCTCTTCCGACCACTATCTGGTGATGGTCAAACTGCGCCCAAAACTCTCCGTCATCAACAATGTACGGTACCGGCGACCGCCACGGAACAACCTAGAGCGACTGAAGCAATCGGATGTCGCCTCAGCATACGCGCAGAATCTCGAAGCCGCGTTGCCAGACGAGGGTGTGCTCGATGAGGCCCCTCTAGAGGACTGCTGGAGTATAGTGAAAGCATCCTTCAACGACGCAGCTGAGAGCACCATCGGTTACGTGGAACGGAATCGACGAAACGAATGGTTCGACGAAGAGTGCAGAACGGTTTTAACCTTCCGTAACTCGCGCGGTTGACTACCTGCGTCAGCACCACGCTAATGCTGAGTACAAAAAGCGAGAATTTTTCAACGTGTTGCACAAAATACAACAGCGCGATCGTTCGAGGGTTAAAGGAGAAGAACGCAGCGAGGGCGGTAATGCTGCAGCATGGGACTCGACAAAACGTGGAACATAATAACCAGAAGCGGAAACAGCAGACCCGCCTCTTCCGGGAGAAAAAGCTCCGCCGGGAAGAAGCGGAGTGTGAAGAAATGGAACTGCTGTGCCGTTCCCGAGAAACACGGAAGTTCTATCAGAAGCTCAACGCATCCCGCAACGGCTTCGTGTCGCGAGCCGATATATGCAGGGATAAAAAAGACGGAGGCCTCTTGACGACGGACGTGAGGTGATCGAAATGTGGAAGCAGCACTTCGATCAGTACCTGAACGGCGTGGAGAACGTAGGCACAGGAGCCCACGGCAACGGAGGAAAAACGACGCCAGTGCTGCGGAGGACGGAAATGAACCAACTCCCACGCTGAGGGAAGTTAAGGATGCCATTGACCAGCTCAAAACCAACAAAGCAGCTGGAAAGGATGGTATCGCAGCTGAACTCATCAAGCTGGGCCCAGAAAAGTTGGCCACCTGTCTGCATCGGCTGATAGTCAGGATCTGGGAAACCGAACAGCTACCGGAGGAGTGGAAGGAAGGGGTAATCTACCCCATTCACAAGAAAGGCGACCATTTGGAATGTAAGATCTCCAGGGCAATCACTATTTTGAATGCTGCCTACAAAGTGTTATCCCAGATCATCTTCCGTCGTCTGTCACTCAAAACGAATAAGTTCGTGAGAAGTTACCAAGCCGGCTTCATCGACGGCCGGTCGACAACGGACCAGATCTTTACCGTACGGCAAATCCTCCAGAAATTCCGTGAATACCAGGTCCCAACGCATGGAGAATCATGGACGAAAACGGCTTTCCTGGGAAGCTGACTAGACTGATTAAAGCAACGGTGGACGGTGTTCAAAACTGCGTTTCGGGTTTCGGGTGAACTATCCAGTTCATTTGAATCTCGCCGGGGACTGCGGCAAGGTGACGGACTCTCATGCCTACTCTTCAACATCGCTCTGGAAGGTGTGATGCGACGAGCCGTTCTCAACAGCCGGGGAACGATTTTCACAAAATCTGGTCAATTTGCGTGCTTTGCGGACGACATGGACATTATTGCCACAACATTTGGAACGGTGGCAGAGCTGTACACCCGCCTGAAACGCGAAGCAGCAAAGTTTGGACTGGTGGTGAATGCCACAAAAACAAAGTACATGCTGGTAGGCGGAACCGAACACGACCGGATCCGTCTGGATAGTAATGTTACGATAGACGATGATACTTTCGAGGTTGTGGAGGAATTCGTCTATCTCAGATCCTTACTGACGGCTGACAACAACGTGAGCCGTGAAATTCGAAGGCGCATCATCAGCGGAAGTCGAGCCTACTACGGGCTCTAGAAGAAACTGCGGTCGAAAAAGATTCACCCACGCACCAAATACACCATGTACAAAACGCCAATAAGACCGGTGGTCATCTACGGGCACGAGACATGGACCATGCTCGAGAAGGACCTGCAAGCACTCGGAGTTTTCGAGCGACGCGTGCTAAGGATGATCTTCGGTGGTGTGCAGGAGAACGGTGTGTGGCGGAGAAGGATGAACCACGAGCTCGCTGCACTTTACGGCGAACCCAGCATCCAGAAGGTGGCCAAAGCCGGAAGGATACGGTGGGCAGAGCATGTTGCAAGAATGCCGGACAACAACTCTGCAAAGTTGGTGTTTGCTACTGATCCGGTTAGCACAAGAAGGCGTGGAGCGCAGAGAGCACGATGGGCGGATCAGGTGGAGCGTGACTTGGCGAGCATTGTGCGCAACCGAGGATGGAGAGCGGCAGCCACAAACCGAGTATTGTGGCGCACTATTGTTGATTATGTCTTGTCTTAAATGTGATGTTGAACAAATAAATGTATGTATGTTGGGTCTAGGGGCGTTCTCCTTCTGACTCACCCCAACCTGTGGTGGCTGGAGAGGACCTAACCTCCTGTTCCTTTTGAATCGGAACGTCCGTCGTCCGTCCTTTTCAGGCTCACCTTTCCCAGCTTTCCGAGACGCCAAACTGGGGTTTGACTGTCTCTTTTGAATTCGTGGCTCAATTCTTATTATTTCAAAGTACCTAGCATACATCTGTATCAACTGAATATAACTATTGTCTGCTAAATACTACTTCCCACGAATTTAATAAGCACAAATCCATATCGAAAACTTCATATAATTTCCCACATTTTTCCGCAAACAAAAAAATCAATTACATCCACTGCCAATCACAATCTCCCATGCATCTCGTTTTGCCCATCCGGAATGTATCCCACCTCTTGGTCCATGGTTTACATCGCTACACCTCTCCAACTTCGCCCGACCGACCGAGATAACGCGTTCGCTCTGCTGAAACCAACTAGGTATGGGTACACGATAGCCCGATCGGCGCTGCGGCATCCAGTTCAGTTCAGCGCAGCCGAGAGACCCGGTTGTAATTGACCTCTTTGCATAACCTGATTTCTCCCGTTCGTCGTCGTCGTCGTCGCAGCCATCGGATCGAAGCTGAATTTCTTTCACTTCTCCGAAGCTGGCTTCAATCTCTACACTTTATACATGTTGGTACTTTTACATGAATTGAATATTGCTGCTGCCTGGCTGCTGCTGCTGCCTTGGCAGCCCAACTTTCCAGCCTTATTTCAGCTCGCTGGCTGGGTTGGTTGCACACCAACGAGCGAGACACCAGGACAGGAGACAGACCTTATAAAAAAGTGTGCAATTCGGGGTGGATCGCCGCGCAGACTGAGGGCAGCCGAGGCAGGTGGTGTTCAACGAGGTGCAACCGAGACCAGCAGAGGTTGGAGAAGGGGACAAAACTGCATTCACTTTTGTGATTTTGTCTCGTTTTGTTGTGTCGTATACTTTCAAGCACTGCGCTGATGCTGGTGCTCGTGCGGTGGTCGGAGATGCATTGCTGGAAGGGCTGGCTCATGGCTGGCTGGGAAATAAAACGAAGTGGCAACGCGGTGGATCGGGGTTGCCCTTTTGAGTTCTGTGGCCTCACCTGGTCGTCTGAGTCGGTGAACTGAATCGACTCGACTGTGGCGGCAGTCACTGCCGTTGCTAAATCTGTACAATAACCTGAATAAAAGAGGACACACCGACGGGGACCGACGACCGAATACGTGCAAGCGAAAGGGTGTATGTCGGTATCTATGGTATGCTCTCGTTTCAGGGCGACAAGTCCAGACATGAGACGCAAATGGAGGGTAATTGTATAAGGCATACATATTGGCATATTGATTTTAAGAAGAATCAATGCCAAAATATGTCACCTAAAACGAACGAGTTCGTGGGAAGTTATCAAGCCGGCTTCATTGACGACTGGTCGACAATAGATCATACCTTCACCATATAAAAAAATGCTCCAGAAAGTCCATGAACATCAGGTCCCAACGCATCACGTGTAGATCGACTTCAAGACACCATATGACAGTATCGACCACACAGAGTTATGGAAAATTGCGGACGAGAACGGCTTTCTTGAGGAGCTGACCAGACTGATCAAAGCAACGATGGATGGTGTGCACAACCGCGAAAAGATTTCGGGAGATCTATCCAGTTCATTCGGATCTCGCTGGGACTGCGATAAGGTGAATGACTCTCAACATCGCTCTGGAAAGAAAGGTGTAATGCAACGAGCCGAAAGAGGCGGGTCTGCTGTTTACGCTTTTGTTTGTAACGTTCCACGTTCTGTCGGGTCCCTTGCTGCAGCATCACCACCCTCGCTGCGTTCTACTCCTCCAAAACCGTTCTGCACTCTTCGTCGAACCATTCGTTCCGTCGATTCTGTTCCACGTACCCGATGGTGCTCTCTGCTGCGTTGTTGATGGCTGCTTTCACTGTACTCCAGCAGTCCTCTAGAGGGGTCTCATCGAGCTCGCTCTCGTCTGGCAACGCGGCCTCGAGATTCTGCGCGTATGCGCAGGCGACATCCGATTGTTTTGGTCGCTCTAGGTTGTATCGTGGCGGTCGTCGGTACCGTACATTGTTGATGACGGAAAGTTTTGGGCGCAGTTTGACCATCACCAGATAGTGGTCGGAATCGATGTTGGCGCCACGATAGGTCCTGACGTCGATAATGTCGGAGAAGTGCCGACCGTCAATCAGAACGTGCCTGCCTGTAACGTCTGTGTCATGCCTACTACGGGCTCTTGAAAAAACTGTTCACCACTGCACCAAATGTACCACGTACAGAATGCTGTGCGACGTAGAAGAATAAACAACGAGTTGGCTGCACTGTACGGCGAACCCAGCATCCAGAGCTGTCCAAAGCCGGAAGGATACGGTGGACAGGGCATGTTGCAAGAATGCCGGACAACAACTGTGCAAAGTTGATGTTTACCAAAGATCCGGTTGGTACAAGAACACAAAGAGCGCAGCGGACAAGACCAGTGGACCTGGCAGAACGTCATCTGGCGAGCGTTGGGCATGATGTAGCGCAAATACATGTAAGTAGATGTTCGTCAAAGTACTGCTTTCACCTTTCCATTAACTCTTGTTGGTTCTGAAAACTTTCAATTTTATATGTCAGAACATTTCGAATTTTCCATGAAACCTTAGCAGGTTTTTTATTTGTTTCTAGTATTCGTTTGCACAATTCTTCATTCTGCCGTGTTCCATGCTGCAGCATTACATGCGTAGTTCAAACACAACACCTCTCCGCGCATGTGAAATACAATTTCACCCTTCTCTCCTTACGCCAATGAACACACACGCTTTGGCCTTTTAATATAGCCTAATGTTTAACTCTACAAACATCTTCGCGGTTATGCTCCACGCTCCGGCAATGTGTTTTGTAGTTAGTTACCAACCAGACTTACATTCGGGGATGAAGATTTACCGCGAACCCGAACAAGCGACACACCGCACCGCATACCGTGTTGAACATGATATGCATATTTGGTGGATGCTTCTGTGACTTGGTAGCAGCAGATACCCAATGCAGATCCCAAACTGGAGTACTAGCAAAAGGAAGAGCAAAAAAAAAACCCTCGACGAAGAGGTGCATTATGTTTTGACACCGAAAACTTATCGCCCATCAACGCGGGGTTTTGCTTCCCGGCTTTTTTTGTACGAGGAGTGCTTTGAAAAATATGTGCTGTTGGGGCGAAACGAGTAGCGGTAATTTCAGGATTGATTCTTTCTCTAAAAATGTAGAATAAGCTTTTGAAATTATCTTGCAGGACCTCAATGAGGAGTTCTCGAAGAAATTCCTCTGGATTTTTGATGAAATTACTAGAAAAAAATACGGAGAATCTTGTGTACTAAGTGGAAACATTTAAAACAATTTCTGGCATAATTTGATTATATATAGGACCCTTGGTTAAAGTACTAGGGTGTGGAGCGGACCTGGTGTGATGGTTAGAACACTTGACTATCACGCCGAGGACCTGGGATCGAATCCCACTCCCGACAAACTCACAAAATGTGAGTTCTTCCTTCGGAAGGGGAGTAAAGCGTGGGTCCCGAGATGAACTAGCCAAGGGCTAAAAATCTCGTTAATACAGATAAAAAAAAGTACTAGGGTGATTCGATAATTGTTGAACGCTACCTAAATGTCGAACAGTTTCTGAAAATGTTAATAAAAATCGAACAGTAATCCTCGTTCAATGTATACGGCTGAAGAAAATGCGTTTACATGAGTGCTACAATATTACACTGATTTAGTTTCAATATGTATTCAGTTAGTATGTATCGCTAATACCAAATATATTATATAATATAGTATATTTGCAGTTGCTGTATGAGCGCCCGGAGCAAATAATTTTTTTTAGATAATAATCTACGCACTGCTTCAGAAGGTACGAGAGGTTTCGGTACCGAAAGCTGATAATTTGTGTACTGTAGTGGCCTTTGGGATGGCAGTGCAGAACTTCTGCGAGCATCTGGAGGCAGCGGGACAAGTGCTACATTTTTCGAACCCGGTTCTACTCCAGAAGCTCGTGGATAAGCTTCCAGCGAACCTCAAGTTAGAGTGGGTAACTTTCAAGCTGCAGTTTGCGGTGGCTGACCTTCGTGTATTCAGCCGATACATGGCCAATCTGGTGTCAGCGGCCGCTGAAGTCACACTCACGCTGGACCCGAGAGGATCAAACCGAAAAGGGAAGAAAAGCAGAAAGGTTTCGTCAAGCGTGAGCGTTCCATCCGGTGCAGCGATGTCCGTGAAGCCAACAGTGGAGTCCACGAAGGCAGTATCGTCGATCATCTGTCTGGTCTGTGGAGATCCGGATCATCGAGTGAAGGAGTGTAAAGTCTTCAAGAAGATGGATCCTGACGACCGTTGGAAAACTGTTCGAGACTGTTTCCTGTGCCGGATCTGCCTTGGAAAGCATGGTAGAAAGCCATGTCGATCCACAGCCCGATGTGACGTGCAGGGCTGCCAAATGCGCCATCATCCACTTCTTCACAGTTACGCGGCAAGTCCGACGACCCTGGCCAAGCCGACACCACAATGGAGCGAGTCGGTGCCGCGCAGCACCCCTACCGAAGGCGTAAACGCTCATCACACTCAGAGCTCCACGCTGTTCCGCATGTTGCCGGTGCGATTGTTCAGCAAGGGCAGGAGCATCGAAACACTAGCTTTTATCGATGAAGAGTCATCCGTCACGCTTCTGGAGAAGGGCATAGCGGACGCTTTGCAGGCTGAAGGAACGGAAATGCGTTTTTGCTTAACCTGGACGAGCAATATCAGCCGAGAAGAGGAAGGTTTGCGCCAAGTGGAAGTAGAGATTTCCGGAATCGGAGGAGGCAAACCGTATGCGCTGAAGGATGTCGGAACCGTAGAATCCCTGGCATTGCCGGTACAGAAGCTGCGCCGAACCGGTTCGAACACCTACGAAAGCTGCCGGTCACGGACTTTGAATCTACGGCTCATTGGAGCGAAGAACACGCACCTCACTGCCACTCAACAAATACGAGAAGGTCGCGTAGGAGAACCGATCGCGGCGAAGACCCGCTTCGGATGGGCTATTTACGGATCAATGCCAAACGGGACGAATTTCGCGAGTTGCAACCTGCACATTTGTGGTTGCGATTCTGATAACAGTCTGCACGGAGAATGTAAGCGTTTCGATGGATTGAAGTCCTGAATCAGACGAAGATAAGCAGGCAAGGACTCTACTGGAGAAAACAACGAGACGAGCCGAAAGCGGATTCGAGACCGGGCTTCTGTGGCGCTACGAACACGTAGAGTTTTCCGATAACTACGCCATGGCTGCACGACGGTTACGCTGCTTGGAAAAGCGCTTCATTGCTGATCCAGCCTTATTCGAGAACGTCCATCGTCAGTTAGCGCAGTACCAGCAAAAGGGCTAGATCCACGAGGCGTCGGAGGAGGAGTTGGCTACGGCCGACCCAAGACGGTTGTGGTTCCTTTCTGTCGGAATAGTGCGGAACCCAAAGAAGCCAAACAAGATCGTGTGGGACGCAGCGGCAACGGTGGATGGTGTTTCCCTGAACAGCATGTTGCTGAAAGGACCGGATCTGGTTCAACCATTGCCGGATGTTCTTTGCGGATTTCGGGAGCGAAAAGTAGCAGTGGTGGGAGATATTATGGAAATGTACATACCATCAACTGAAGATCCGCCTAGAAGACCGATACAGTCAGCTTTTTATCTGGCCCGGTGATCCCGAGAATTTTCCAAAGAAATTCGTAATCGACGTAGCGACATTCGGCTCCACCAGCTCCCCATGCTCGGCGCAATACGTGAAAAACGTGAACGCAATCGAACACGCAGAGGAATACCCGAGAGCAGCGGAGGCGATTGTGCGCCGACATTACGTCGACGATTATCTGCAGAGCTTCGACAGCGAGGAAGAAGCGTGTCAGGATGTAGAAGAGGTCAAATTAGTACATCGGCGTGGTGGATTCACCATTCGCAACTGGCTCTCGAACTCGTCGACAGTTCTCAGACGGGTCGGGGAAACCGAGGCCGCTTCAATGAAGCTCGTCAGCGAAAACTCTCAGATAGAACGTGTACTGGGCATGCAGTGGAAGGCAATTGAGGACGTACTTGTGTTCTCCAGCGAAATCGACGTGGAGACAGTCATTCCGACCAAGCGAGGCATCCTGCTGTGTGTGATGAGCCAGTTCGATCCGCTGGTGCTTCTTTCCCACTTTCTCATCCATGGTCGCGTTATTATCCAGGATATCTGGCGTACAAAAGCTGGATGGGACGACACGGTGGATGAGCAGATCCTGCTGCGATGGCGCTCATGAACCGCCAAGTTCAAGGAGCTGGAAGAGGTGCGAATACCACGCGCCTATTTCCCGGGCGTGACAGCGTCCGACATTAAAGATCTGCAGCTCCACGTTTTCGTCGATGGCAGTGAGACTGCCTATGCGTGCGCCGCCTATTTTAGGGCCACTATTCAAGGGAAGTATCAATGCGCACTCGTCGGAGGAAAAGCGAAAGTTGCACCGATAAAACCTCTCTCGATTCCGAGGTTGGAACTCCAGGCCGCATTGATATGCTACAGGCTTATGAAAACTCTTTGCAACAGTCACAGCCTGCCGATATCGCAGCGAGTGTTTTGGACCGACTCGAAGACCGTGCTCGCCTGGATCCATTCCGACCACCGGCGCTACCGACAGTTCGTCGCCTGCAGAATAGGAGAGATTCTCTCCAAGTCCAATGCCGTAGAGTGGCGATACGTTCCATTGATGGCCAATGTTGCAAATGATGGCACGAAGTGGGCCAGTGGACCGAATCTGAAAACCGACAGCCGTTAGTTTGGAGGACCGGATTTCCTGTGGAAGTCTGAGGAGCTGTGGCCACGTCAGACTGAACCCGAAGCAACAACCGTCGAGATCAGGCCGTGCAACGTTCACCTTACGGTGGAGCATTATGAAGTCATCGAATGGAGCCACTTTTATAAATTCGAAAGTCAAAAAACGGACTGTTGCCCACATCTATCGCTTCGCAGACAATTGCCGGCGGAAGACGACGAAGCTGCCGTTACAGAGCTCGCATATCACCAACGAGGATCTCAACAAAGCTGAAAACGCACTGTGGCGGATAGCGCAGCAAGACGCATTCCCTGAAGAGATGGTTGAGCTACAGAAAGCGAAGGAAGGACAGAAGCCGAAGTTCATCGACGAGTGTGGCGTAGTCCAAATGGACACCCGAATCGTTGGAGCGATTTTCGTACCGTTTGACACCAAGTACCCTATAATTCTCCCGAAAGGACATCGCCTGACCAAGCTGGTCGTCGAGTGGTACCATCGGCTCTACTTGCGCGCAAACAATGAGACGGTCATCAATGAAGTACGACAGCACTTCCATGTTCCCTGCCTGTGTGCACTGGTGCGGAATCCGACGAAGACTTGTATGCAGTGTAAGATCTCTTAGGCCAAACCGTTGTGTCCACATGAGGCACCACTACCGAAGGCACGCCTTAGTCCGTACACCCGCCCCTTCAGCTACGTTGGGCTGGACTACTACGGCCCCATTCAGGTCAAGTTCGGACGCTCCTTGGTCAAACGGTGGGTTGCGCTATTTGCGTGCCTCACCATCCGGGCTGTTCACCTTGAAGTGCTGCATTCCCTGTCCACCGAGGCGTGTAAGATTTGGTGATTCGTCGTGCGACAAGGCGCGCCCATAGAAATCAGAAGCGATAACGGTACCAATTTCCTTGGTGCCAGCCACGAGTTACAGCAGCAGATCAGAGAGATGAATTACCAAGTGGGTATTCAACCCGCCGTCAGCCCCTCACATGGGTGGATCGTGGGAGAGGCTTGTCCGGTCGATCAAGATAGCCTTTTCCAGCCTCTCGACCACCAGAAATCCCGATGACGAGACTCTTCTCACGTTGATGATCGAAGCGGAAGAAATAGCCAATTCCAGACCACTGACGTTCGTACCGGTGGAGTCAGAATCTCATGCGGATCATGCTGCTCAGCTAGCAGGGAGTTTCTCAACCTCCGATGGCTATTCCAGAACATCTAGAGTCCCTAAGGACGAACTGGCGATTGACGACGAACCTGGTGGATCAATTCTGGCATCGTTGGGTTCGGGAGTACCTCCCGACACTCGCTGGACGCACTAGGTGGTACGGAGAGGCAAAGGAGCCGAAGGTCGGAGATCTAGCTGTCGTCGTCAATCCATCGGTCCGGAACGGATGGCTGCGTGGGCGGATTTTTTCCGCTATCACAGGACGAGACGGACGATGCAGACAAGTTTTAGTGAAAACCAGTGGAGGAGTGCTGCGGCGGCCTGTAACGAAGGTTGCTATCCTGGAAGTCAAGACAGCGTATGATGAAGAAGTAAGGAGTAACGCAATAGCATCGGACGTGATGGACCTGCATTACGGGTCGGGGGATGTTGGGGGCAACCCTACGCCACTGTCCCCTAATAGCGTGCAGCCCTTTGGCTCGTCACCGACACATACCAACAGGTCAGCTGTCAAACACTGATAGACAGCAGCTGACGCAACTTCCGGTATTCTTTCCCTCAACCCATTCTTTATACTAGACAAGAAGGCAGAGTCAGTCAGAAATATTTAACTGTTTAACCCTCGAGCAATCGCGCTGTTGTATTTTGTACAACACGTTTAAAAAATCTCGCTTTCTGTACTCAGCATTAGCGTGGTGCTGACGCAGGTAGCCAACCGCGCGAGTTACGGAAGGTTAATTGTGAATTCAGATACGTTAACCACCATCCTGTATTGCGACATTTGCACCCATTTAGACTCGGCCGAAATTCATTATCATCACAGTCGAATTTCGCTCACGACTTCGCAGCGGCTGGCATACACAAGTTCGGTTGAGTTCATGACAGGGGCAGGGGCGTCGGACGCGCAACAGGTAAACAAAATAATTTTGATTAGTTTGAAATTTCGCTGGGAAATGATGATTCAGTGGATTCTCAAATTATCACAGTAGTCTAAACATTATTGAGAAACCCAATATTATAACCGTAGAATTAAAACGAGAAGACCAAATCTTTGAGCTCACTCACTCGGTTAACCAGGGTTAACCCCAAAATTAGCGTGCTACATAGAGCTCCGAAAATTCATCCGAAACGTTTCAACAGGTGCAAATCCCACAAGAATGCGATTTTTTTCAATAAATAAAATCCTGCAGAAATCACGGGAAGCGCATTTCACGGGCCTCTCCTGCTCCATTCGCATCGCCTCAGTGCCCAAATGCTATAGAGCGGATGGTGGGAAAGTGATTTGTTTCCTTCGTCACCACCATCGTACCGTGAGTGTACTCAGTCAGGGTTCGGGTGGTGACGGTGGCGCCGGAGGTCTCCCTGGGTTCCAGAGGATTATGTACCGCCACAAAGAACCGCGGTGGTGCGGTGGTAACAGGAGAGCTGCAGTAGCATGCTAATAGCGATTTTGCACAAGTTAACGTGGTGCTATCTTTACGGTCTCAGCGAATCTTTTTTTTTTTTTCTGTGGGCCTTCTTGTCGTCGTCGGTGACGTTGAAGTGCCTCGTTCCGGGAGTAAACGATGCGCGCCTGGCCTGGCAGCACACGAATACGATGGGAAATTTATGCTAATGGTGCACGAATTGGGAATTAGTGTAAAAGGATCGTGAAAATATCTGCCGTTGACGTGACGTAAATGGAGGAAAAAGTAGGTGGAAAAGAACACGGCGGCGGTGAGCAATATTTTTTCTTTGCCACCCCACCCTCGCCTGTGGGAGTCGAAGTGCTGTGCTTAGATATTCGGTGCAATTTGTTGAACAGTATGGTTTTGTGGAGATCTCTTTGAAGTCATCGGACCATTCTATGTACCTACATAGTTGGGACATATTTTTTCTTCACTTATAAGTGGAAGTATGCATGTTTGTTGCAATTTTTTTTTGTACTGTTTCAGAGTCCTCTTCTCCGTAACGCTATTTGGTGTGAAAACTTATTACCTTTTAAGATTTTTTTTAGCGCTCGAGTCGAGCTCCTTCAATTCAACGTACGTTTTATAGTCCATACATGTATGTAAACCATTGTAAGAACCATAAACAACTGTTAACCTGTTTGCTTTCCTCAGCCTCTTGAAAAGCAATTTGCATTAAATATGAACAACTAATCATATGCTTCCATACCAATGACACACCAGCAATAGGTTAACAAAAGCGAACCAATGCCACTGAAACCCTCTACCGTAAAACCAACATTCTAAGGAACTTGCTCTGATGCATTCATTATCAGTGGGCGAGCGAATGCATAATCACTTTTTCTCCTTCTCACATGTACTCCAAAGTAGCACGCATTTTTTTTTGCTCAAAAAGGATATCAATGTTTTAAGTTCGTAGTATATACCTATCTAAGTTCAAAAAGGCAAGTTGTTTGTAGCCGGAACGCCACGCCAAGAAGAAGAAAACTATCATGTACCGTCATCATATTAGCCCCGTCCGGATGGCAACAAAGTCGTCCGAGCAAACATCAATCTTGCACTTCATTTGCCATTCTCTCAGTCAGATTCCAAATATAGTACCCATTCGAACCGATTTCAGCTGAATCAGCTCACTTAACCCGCATCCAGTGAGCGAGAACGAGAGTAGGTACCAAATAGAGCAAACCCAACTCTCGGGCGTTCGTTTGCTGATTTAATTAAAATCACACTTCTGCTCAAGTGAGCTATTGCTAAGCACACACTTTGAAAAAAAGGGCCCATATAGCCGAGGCGGTAAACGCACGGGTATTCAGCATGACCATGCTGAGGGTGACGGGTTCGATTCCCGGTCGGTCCAGGATCTTTTCGTAAAGGAAATTTCCTTGACTTCCTTGGGCATAGAGTATCTTTGTGCCTTCCACACGATATACACATGCAAAATGGTCATTGGCAGAGGAAGCTCTCAGTTAATAACTGTGGAAGTGCTCATAGAACACTAAGCTGAGAAGCAGGCTTTGTCCCAGTGAGGACGTTACGCCAAGAAGAGAGAGAGAGACACTTTGAAATTGAATCAAACCGATTTGCTAATGGGAGGTGTGTGTGTGTGTGTGTGTGTTTGTGGTTCAACAGTAGTAAGTAGGATCACTATTATCGCTTGGAAGCAATCTTTGATCGTTGAGCGAACAGATAGATTCCGATTCAGTTTGAGGAATAGAGTCATAAAGTATTCCCTCGCACTTTGCACCACTAGCAACTCCATCTGTCAACAATTGCTGACAGCACCGCAGTGCCCTAGTCCTCCACCTAGTCAGTAGGCCGTTCCTTATTTTGCAAAAATTGGAAATGTTATAAGTTCGTTAGTGGAAAATGATCGTTTTAGCTAAAAAATGATCGTGTCAAAATTTGAAGTCCGTATCTCAAGGCTAAGTGGTCCCTCAAGGGGCCTAAAGTTGTCAAAAAATGTATGGGACCAAAAAAACATGAAATTTTTTTCGACAAAAAAATACGCTAATCTACTAAAACCGGTGATTTTAGGACCCTGAAGGGCCAAAAATGTGCTTACAATTGCGATATCTCTATTCGTTTTTGAGTTATTGAACAAAATAAGGTAGGTTTCCTTCGGAATCTAAAAAAAATGGTCAAAAATGCTGATTTTTCGGCCGTTTTTTGTCAATATCTTGGAAACGAGTAGAGATATCGCAAATCTAAGCACATTTTTGGCCCTTTAGGGTCCTAAAATCACCGGTTTTAGTGGAATAGCGTATTTTTTCGTCGAAAAAAATTTCATGTTTTTTTGGTCCCATACAATTTTTGACAACTTTAGGCCCCTTGAGGGACCACTTAGCCTTGAGATACGGACTTCAAATTTTGACACGATCATTTTTTAGCTAAAACGATCATTTTCCACTAACGAACTTATAACATTTCTAATTTTTGCAAAATAAGGGACGGCCTACTAGTCAGTCATCACTGAAGTAGTTGCTTTCAACTACCTAGCTATGATGGGGAAGAGTGGAGAAAAGGTCAGATTTCGGTAAATTTTAGAGAATGCCCATGTCCAACCACCAAACAATTGTCGACTATTGAACACTTTTTTAACTTTTATTAGCCTGAATTTTATCATAACTACTTCACTCTACTGGAAAAAGAATTTGCGAACTAATTATTTTACTCATATCTTATGAATTGGGTAGTCAAAAATTCAACAAAATATAACAGAAAATTCTCTCTGAAACTTCAAGATCTAGGGTAACTTTAGTTGGCAGTACAAAAGGGTATAAGTCATGAACGCTCAAAATTTCATTGCATTTTGTTCATTAAATCCGGAAATATAACAGTTCAAAATTGGCTATCGGATAGTTTTGACTTTTTCTAGAATCTTTCTAACTTCATTTAGAATAGCCCGATCTTTCCCAAAATTGGACCATTGATACACAACTAGTTGATCAACTTGCAGTAAAAATTTTAGTTTTTTCGATGCACTTTTCAAAAAGTTACAGCTGTTTGACCATTTTTTGAAAAGTGAAAATTTTGCCTATCCCGATCATTTTGTCTAGAGTAAAGTGGGGCAAAAGTTCGAGTGGGGCAAGAGTTTCTTTTGAAGGTTTTGAGCTCAATTCAAATTATCTCTTTCGGGTGTCAAGGTCGTCGAATTTTTTTTGAAAAAGAGTCTTTTACTCGAAAAATTACAAAAATTGATCAATATTTCGAAAAGTTATGACAAAATGTTGGTTTTTGTTCAAATAATTGTAATATGCGATGGTCTTTCCAACGCATGGAATGGAATTGTTAGGTACACCGGGGCAAGTTGAAACAGGTGGGGCAAGATGAAACAGCGGATTTACATGATGTTATCCAATTATGGTAAACAGCTTGAATGCCATAACACATAGTTTGTGATTCAAACAATCTTTTGGCTGAAGAAAAATTTTCTAATTGTATTGAAATCTATTTAATGACTTCGTGTTTCATCTTGCCCCACCCGTTTCAACTTACCCCGGTGTACCTTAATGAAATCGAATTCGATATTTTATTTAGGGGCGTAACTAGGTATATTTTGAAGATGCTTAGGCCTGTATAACTTTTTGCAAAAAAAGATTTGGAATGCACCGGAGGGAATAGTATCGACTGAGGGAATCTGGCAATGATATGTTGGCGGCGTAGCAGTCTTTTCACAAATCAAAAACTAATTTGTTTCTATGTCCGACGTTTCGATATATTTAACATCTTTTAAATATATCGAAACGTCGGACATAGAAACAAATTAGTTTTTGATTTGTGAAAAGACTGCTACGCCGCCAACATATCATTGCCAGATTTGGAATTCATATTTTACACATAGTGGGGCAAAAGTTCGAGTCATGTGGCAACTTTAGGAAAAAACTAAAATTCTGCAAAATGACCATATTATCTCTAAAAATGATGAAGTTAGTAAGAAAATTCGATCAAAGTTGAAAAAAGAATGTTGTTTTAACTGAATTTGGCGGAAAACTACTAATTTTTGGTGTAGTAAATTTAACCCTGATTTGGGTAAATCTAGATCGAACTTTAAAGTGTATTCCAGTTCCAACATCAAATAATAATTGGTTTGAGGTATTCTTATTACCAGAGTGTCAAAATAATGTGCTACGGTTAGCGAAATTCCACAAACACAATATTCGAACTTTTGCCCCATGGTGGGGCAAGAGTTCGAATAAGACACACACATACAAAAAGTGTTGTAACTTAAAATTGAAAAGACATTTGGCGTAACTTTATTCAGCAAAATGTTAGCTCATGGACAGTAGAATCACCACTCATTTATTCTTATCTGCTTCGATTTTTGAGAAAAAATGAATTTTCAACTAGGGTCGTACTTTTGCCCCACCTTACTCTATCCCCTGTACTTAGTACCGAACCATAGGCCGATTCTGTTCGTCGATCGTATACATATGCAGGCTTTAACCTATCGACCGAAATATTCACGGGTCTCCCATTAACGTTGATCTTGAAGTACTTCTCGGCTCGCTGAAGCACTGGATACGATCCATCATATGGCGGTGACAGAGATGGACGTATCGAATCGTTTCGAACGAACACATTTCTGCATGAGCTGAGTGTGGGATGAACAAATACTCTTCCTTTATCGTGCCAAGCTGTTTGTGGTGGATGCAATCTTCGCATTGTCGCATTATTGGTCGCAAACTCAGTTGTTGTGGTATTACGAGAGTTGTCTCCGAAGAACTCACAAGGTATCCGAAGTGTCGTTCCATAAACCATTTCGGCTGGCGAAGCTCTGATGTCCTCTTTATGGATGGTTCTCAATCCGCTCAATCCGCAAAGCCGCTTTCAGCGTTCTGTGCCATCTTTCGATGATGCCATTTGCCTGAGGGTGGTATGGTGTTGTTCGGAGATGTGTGATCCCAAACGTACGAACCAATTCTGCGAAGAGGGTCGATTCAAACTGGCGTCCTTGGTCCGACGTGATTTGATGAGGCACACCAAAACGAGAAATCCATCCAGTTACCAACGCTTGTGCGATAGTGGAAGCAGTCATATCGGGAACAGGAATCGCTTCTGGCCAACGGGAAAATCTATCGATAATGGTGAGGCAATATCGGTTCCCATTGCTCGGTGGAAAAGGTCCGACAATGTCTATGTTGATGTGCCTAAATCTTCCTTCGGGAGTAGGATATTGTCCCAGAGGCGACTGTGTGTGGCGAGCCACCTTAGAATTCTGACATTTTTCGCATTGCTTTGTCAATGTGATGCTGTCCTTCCTTATGTTTGGCCAAACGAATCGCTGGGTCATCAGCTTAGCCATTGCACGAGTCCCTGGATGTGTAAGATTGTGCGTTGTTTGAAGAAATATGTGGCGGAACCTTTTCGTAATGAAAGGTCTAATGCGACTTCCAGAGCAGTCGCAATACAATTGCTGCGCAGTTCCTGGTACAGTACATTGTTTGAGGATTAATGAAGTTTTCAATTTACCTTCTCGTATCGTTAACAGTTCATCGTCGGTCTCCTGATCGGTGGCGAGAGCATCAAAGTCAACCATTGGCATAGCATGTATCGCAAGAATGCGAGATAGCAAATCTGCGGCGCAATTCTCCTTCCCAGCTACATGACGAATGTCGGTAGTGATTTTGCCGATAAAATCCAACTGCCGTGCTTGACGATCCGATGCCTTCTCAAAATTTTGCTGGAATGCGAATACGATCGGCTGATGATCGGTGTATATGTGACAATTATGTCCCTCTAGTGTCTAGTATGTATGTATTTGAAGTGACGCACTGCCAGATAAATCGCTGTTATTTCTCGGTCATACGTGCTGTATCTCAGTAGAGCTTTATCGAATCTCTTGGAAAAGAAACCGAGTGGTTGTACATGACCGTTGACCACTTGATGTAGGACGGCTCCAGCTGCGGTATTCGACGCATCTACCCACAAAGACATCTCAGCATTTCTTGCAGGGTGGGCCAGTAGAGCGGCATTTGCGAGCTGTTGCTGCTCAAAGCCGACACAGATGGTTCTGTCCACTCTAGAAGAGATTTATCGTTGCGCTTGTTCCCAGAGCCAGAAGTTATGTCGAGTAGAGGTATATGTGCTACAACGGCGTTCGGAGTGAACCTTCTGTAGAAATTAATAACAGCAAGAAAGCTTTTGAGTTCTTTCACTGTTGTCGGACGTTGGTAGTTTGGTATTGCTTCAACTCGTTCGGGCAGTGGACGTATTCCTTCTGGAGAAACTGAGTGACCAACGAAGGTTATCTCACTCTTTCCGAACTCACAATTGGCTACGTTGATCGCTAGGTGATGCTCTTCGAGTCGTTTGAACAATTGTCGAAGGTGATCTTGATGATCTTCAAGCGAAGATGAAGCGATGAAAATATCATCAATGTATGGGTAAACGAAGTCAAGTTCTCGAACCACTTCGTGGATAAGCCGTTGGAAGGTTTGAGAAGCGTTGCACAGGCTGAACGTCATGTGGGTGAACTCGAAAAGTCCAAACGGAGTGGTGATTGCAGTCTTCGGGATGTCGTCCGGGTGGATAGGCACTTGATGAAATGCCTTCTGGAGATCGATTTTGGAGAAAATGTTCTTTCCATGCAGAATAGTGGTGAAATCCTGCAGCTAAGGAGGCGGATAACGATCAGGGACTGTTTGAGCATTTAGTGCACGGTAATCTCCACGTGGCCTCCATGTTTCGTCGGCTTTTTTACCATATGAAGTGGGCTAGCCCAGCTACTTGATGATGGCCGGCAAATTCCTAGTTTCATCAGGTTTTCGAACTCCGTTCATGCGGCCAAAAGTTTGTCTGGAACAAGCCATCTCGGCCGAGCGAAAGTCGACTGACCAGTCGTTTCGATACGGTGAACTACAAATGATTTACTTATGATGCCAAGAGGCGCCAGCTGCATGATCGATGGAAATTCGTTGAGCAGTTCAGCATATGGTGATGTTTTGCAAAACGTCTTTATGGAGCAACTGGTGGTTTGAGCTAGCTCCGCCATTGTTTCTATCTTTGTTGTGTTGTCGATCAGTCAATGGCGTTTGAGATCAATCAACACATCATAATGGCTCAGAAAATCTTCACCAATGATTCCCGTATTCACATCGGCTATTAGAAAATTCCACAGAAATTCTCGACGAAGCCCAAGGCTAACCTTCAGCAGAGCTTCTCCGTAGACCTCGATGGGAGTTCCGTTGGCGGCGAAAAGTGTAATTGACGTTGGTTTTATGCCGGACAGATTCGAATTCTTTGGTATCACAGACACGCCGGCTCCAGTGTCGATGAGAAAACTTCTATTTGTAATGTTGTCTGCTATTTTCAGTCGAAACGTTGTTACTGAATCGGGAAGTTTGCCGGACTCCAATGCAGAATCTGTCGAATGGCGTCATTGTTGGTTCAATCTCGAATGCTGGTCGAAGGAGCATGGCTTTCGGCATCGACGTGCACCTCCTCCGAATGTACGATGGTACCAGCACACGTCAGTCGCCGTATCAGAGCCATACCGTTGATCATTCCTACTTCTACTTCGTGAACGTGATCGGTCTCGTGGGCTTCTGTGAGGTCGCAGCATTTGGTCGAACTTTCTGGACAGTTGTGCTATTTCCCGTTGAAGGTCTTCAATGCTGCTGATTGCTGGCGTTTCCGGCACTATTACGGGCGCTGTTGAAGCAGAGCCTATGGCGTGAATGTTACGAAACCCCATCGCGTCGATAATTGCGTCCACGATGGTGCCTTTTTCCGAAGCATCGGCTTTCGAGGCAATTACTGCTGCTTGGGCATGCGGTGGAAGTCGCGACGCCCAAAAATCGAGAAGCACAGGTTCGCCCAATGAGTTCCCAGCTACTCGCCGCGTCTCGTTGTAGAGCTGGCTGGGTTTCATATCACCAAGCGGCATATCTGATAGCACACGTTGCAGTCGTTTTTGTTGACTATCGGAGAAATGGTCAATACGCTTTTTCTTGATGTACGAGTATTTATCAGCTGCAGGCGTAGCATCAATAATGGATCGCAGTTCCGTCAACTTTTCCGGTGGTACCTGTGCCATAACGATGTTGTGCTTCTTGGTATCGTGCTGATTGCCGAGTCCAGAGGCAGCAAACCAGAACTCCAGAGACAAGAAGTAGGACTCAATATTTGATGTAGTCATCACTGATGGGTTTAACCGTAGCATGTTGATCGTGTCAATGTTGGCCGATTCATGCTGCTGCAGACCGCTAGTCCCAGGATCAACAGGTGAGATCTTATTGTTATCCATTACGATTTCGCGCACACGGGGTCACCAACTATGGAACGACTTTTCGATTGTGCAAAGTGAAACAGCGTGTTTCTAATACTACACTAAACTAAACTAACTTTATTACAAAATCCAATTTCGCTTATATATCCTCATTACACAATACATACCATAAGCTCAATAGTTTGAACAGTTGAAAAGGTTTTGAATTCTATTCGTATGCAACTGAATACTTTTCGTGTTCGGGTAGTTGCAGTGTCGTGTGAGCATATCGTATTGTTGCATCAAAGATGTAGAAAGGGAGATGCGACAAGAGTTGTAGTGGCGATGTAATGCTGCTACATACACAAACAGACATCACCTCATCTCGACGAGCTGAGTTGATTGGTATATGTGATTCGACTCTCCGGGCCTTCCATCAAAAAGTCATTTTTGGAGTGAACATATAGCCTTTCCGGTACACTTAGTGTACGAGAAAGGCAAAAAATGCAGGAACACTATCACAAATTAAAAGTTCCACCAAAAAATCGTTCTTTTTCAGATTTTTTTTGTATTAGGATTTATACAGAATATCCTCCAATAAATTGATGCGTTTCATATACCTAAAATTCAATCAAAAATATTCGGAAATTTCTTCAAAAGTTTCAAAGCGTTTCCAGGAATTTATCAAGCAATTTTTAATTCTGGCGCCAGAAATGTCTGCAATTTTACTAAGTATGTAACAAGAAATTTCCATAATGAGATTGTTAATTGTACCCTAAACAATTAATTTATGTTCCGTAAGAGATTTCTTCAAAGATTTTCCTATTTCTACGACTGTGGCTCGATGAAATGCAAGTATTTTTTTCGAGTTTATGTTTTTGAATCCACTTTTAAACAGGAAAGATCTCACTGAAGTGTATTTATATACACTCAACTCTAATAGATAACGGCTACGCAGTTTTGGGATTAAAAAAAAGGAGTTGTTGTATTCACCCGATGTTTCGACACGGGGATAATGTTTTCCGCAGGGGGGAAAAAATTACTAACGTTTTTTGTCAGTTTGGAACAGTTACAGTTAGACAGAACAATTGACAAAAAAATGACAGTCATTTGCCCCTGTGGAAGACCATGTCTAAACGTCGGGTGAATAAAACAACTCGATTTTCAAATCCCAAGACTGCGTAGCCGTTAGTTAACCAATCAGCCTTACAGTCGTATCGCAACAGCAACGCTACAGTAAACAATTACTTCAAAAATAAACGTGTTGTGCTCAAACTTGCCTCAACTCATTGCATTGGGGCACCTGTTTTACCTTAAAGAAACATTTAAGCCCAATTTCTCTTTTCCTAGCTATGATACCTTCTAGTTCCTCACAGAGATAGTTGACGAACAAACCAAACCAGTAGATCCCGACCCAAGAGCGGGGTGAGCAACATGCAGATATGCGACGAGGAGCTGAATTTCAATTAGACGCAATTAAATTCCAAACCCAAGCGAGCGCTCGCAATGAAACGTTCGATTAATTTGCTTAATCTGATAATTAATCATCTCGACACTCTCCCTTCGCATCGCCGGTTGTTGAGTCGAGCCGGGGTTGACTTTGTGCTGCGGTATGTCTCTGTAGCTAGTTGTCTGCCGCCAGTCAGAGAGCCGGTGTGGTGCGGCTTTCGAATTGTTTCGTTCGTGTGGTGAGCGGAACCTTGTGGTATGTGGCACCTACTCTGCACTGCACATGTGCTGCTGCAGGAGAACAGTGTGCTCCCGATTGTATCTGTGTCACTGTCATCGGGTTTGTTTGCCTGAATCGGTACCTATATGTATGGTCATCGATTCCGATGGTGCTGAATGCTTTCATGGGTTTGAAAATATTGATGAACGTGAACATGATGGGGCTCAATGAAGTGATGAACGCACAACTATTCGGTTAGATTCATGGACGACACTTCTCCTACATATCCATCCAGGCGCTAACATCGTGATGGTTTAACTGCGCTCAAAATTCTCCGCCATTCGCAATGTACGGTACCGACGGCCGCTTCTGAATGACCTAGCAACCGTAGCATACGAGGAACAGAATGGCTTACTAGCACTATTGTGATGCAATTTTCAAACTCATGTGACTATTTGGGGCCCATTTTGGACTACACTTGCCAACATTATTGACCAGATTCGAAATTATTCAGTAATTATAACTTGCCAACATTTTCTTGAATACAACTTGTTCAGCCATCCGTTAGTCGGTGAGTCATTCATCATCCGTCGCCTCTTGCAGCATCGTCATCGTATAGGAAAGTATTCATGCTGCCGTTACGACAACTCTCCACCAGTCGCCAGCAGTGCTAGCAGTCGCAGCAATAAGCTTTCACACCGCTCACAACTCGCAATTCAGCACGAAATACAAACACGTTTCGCACCGCTTGCGTGTCGCTCTTCCGCTCGAGACCTCCTAAGACCATCTGGCTGTGTAGGGTGGTTAGCAACTACTAGGAGCGAGCCGATTTGCTAATCTCGGCTCCCCCAGCTGATTTGCGTTTATGAGATTCGTGAGGCCTCCAAGCAGCCTCCACTGGCTGGCTGACTGCTCGGTTCGCCGCTTTCGATCTTCCTAAGCTCAGCATCATCATCAACTCCGCTGCGCTGCGGCTCGACTAGGCCCCCCTCTTACCAGTAATAACATAATTATGATGCTAATTCATGGCACGTTCGAATTTATGCTGCGATGACTGAGTGGCTAGCAAGCTACACGCCGAACAACATTCTCTATGAACGATCAGCTACGACGACGACGACGACCGTAGCTACAGAAAATGGCAAAACTTTCTTCAAGCCATTCCCCCGCGCGACACATGATGATGTTTGCGCGGCCGAACTGTTGTGGTGTGGTGCTGTGGCAGTCAGCGTGCTCATTTCACTTAATTTAACGACCATAACACCCAGGCCAAGAACCGTTAAACTTCGCGATAAAGTTTTGCTTGTTTTTTTTTGTGCCCACAAGCTTGGCGCGTTTCTTTTGGTTCTGCACAGGTGTGGACAAAAGTATCATAACGCTTGAGAATATGTAAAACTTATTCACGATCACACCTTGACACGTATTTCGACGTTATTGACGTCTGGGCCTACAGTGATCATCGACACTGACCACTATCTGGACACAAACTGTGTCCAGAATCTCCATCATCAACAATGTATGATACCAGTCAGAAATGCTAGGTTAAATTTTCAAATATCTTGATTCTAGGCACGGTAAAGTGTAAAATGTTTGATAAAATCCAGAATTTCATCAGGAACCACCACGAATTTCATGGATTCCATCCAAAGTTTAGTTTTTTTTTCAAGAATGCACTTTTCAATCTAACCGTGACTTTGCTAAGAAAGCTTCCAAGATATCCTTTAGGTGTTCCTCCATATCTCCTTCGATTCCTTCATGGAAACCCAAATTTTGGATGATTACAGGATATTAAATAAAAGTTTAACATTCCAGGAGGATTCCAAAAGCAGCATCCAGAAAATCTCTTGGGAAAAATTTGTAATAACAACTTTGGAAGTATTCTTGAAAAATGTTCACCTTTGGCTTGCTGAATGAACCCCACAACAAGTTTTCGAATTTTTTTGGAGAAATCCAATGCACATCCCTAAAGGAGTGCTCAAAGGAAATTTCTGAAGAAATGTAGGATGCATTTCTGGAGATATTTTCTGATAAATTTCTGGAAAGTTTCGTTGGGGAATTCTTAAAAAAAAATGTTAAAGCCAACCTTTGAGAACTTTTGAAGTGGTCCTCTTATGAATTCCAAAAACAATCATAGACTTTTTCTGGATACATCTTTAGAGGATCACGTAGGACCATATTATTTTGGAGATGTCATCCAAAAAAATGTATGTAAAAAACAAGGGGAATTCTTGGTGGAATTTCGGAAGGACTCTGGGAACAGTCTGGAGAATGCAATTATGGAGAAATTCACGTAGCAATTTCTTGAGAATTTTTCGAAAGTGTATCTTGAATATTTCTAAGAGAAATTTATGGAGAGCTTTAGATAAGTTTCAGGAAAATACTTTTTAGGTTTGGAAGAAACTCTCGCAGATATTTTTAGAAGAATTTTTGAAATAGTATCTAGAGAAAAGTTTCCTGGAATAATTTATGGACGAAAGAACATTCGCAAGAATTTCTGAAGAAAATTTTGGTGAAAATTTTAATAGAACACCCGGACGAATCCCGGGAAAAATATAAATTTATGTCCTCGGAGGAACTTGTGAAGAATTACTGGGGGAAACTACAGAAAAACTTGTAGTGAGATTCTCAGAGGAAAATTAGGAGTAATTTATAAAGGTATGCATGGATGAATCCTCGCAGAAAAGATAAAAAATTTAAAAAGAATCCATGGATTCTGAAGGACAAGTTGTTAGTCCCGAAAAAAATATTAATGTTTCTGGAGCATTTTAGGGACAAATTCATGGGTGATTTTTTTGCGTATTTCTGCAGGAATCCTCTATGAAATTTAGGAGGGAATACCTGGAAGAATCTACGTTAAACTTTCAGTATTTTTCTTTGGCAATTTTTGAAGAAACTCCCAGAATATATTTTGGGAAAACCCTTTTTCTGATAAACCCCGTGCCATTTCTTTGAGCCAACATTATAGAAATGCATGAAGATTTTCTCTTGAACATTCCAGGATAATTCTAAAAAAAAAAAATTCAGGAATCCTTAACCCTTTCGGACCGGAGTAGTCATGTGCCACCTGGCGATGAAACGTGTTCTATTTAGGTCAGCGAGGTTGTGGCAGCAGCGGCAAAATAATCTGACTCCAAAAAGTCTAACAATATTTTGGTAATAGGGTTACTAAAGATGTTTTCGTCAGTTTTATTGTCTTTTTTTTTATTCAGGCCGAAGTGCCTGAAACTTGGTCGCATATTTCAGTTTGATAGGAAAAGTTTAGAGGCCAACTTTGAGCTAAAGGGTTTTAGAAAACACCCCGTGATGAAGAGAACAAAGCAGCCGAATATATGGAGAAGTTTCCAGAAGAATTATCGAAGAATCTGGAAAATAAATCTCGTGTTATCTTTGGAGGAATTTGTGACAATGCTCTCAACGAATTTCTTGGAAAAAACCTCTGGCAAAGGAATTCTTTTTTCCCCCCCTCCCCTTGTTTGGGAAATTAAGCCGCTGCGTCCAATAAGTTGAACTCAGGAGCTTAATTTTCCCAACAGGGGAGGAATAGAAAAAAAAATCTTTCGCCAGAGGTTTTTCCAAGAAAATCTTTAAAAGCATTGTTACAAATTTCGCGAGATTTTTTTTTCCAGATTCTTCGATAATTCTTCTGAAAACTTCGCCATATAATCGGCTGCTTTGTTCTCTTCATCATGGGGTCTTTTATAAGACCCTTTAGCTCAAAGTTGGCCTCAAAACTTTTCCTATCAAACTGAAATATGCGACCAAGTTTCAGGAATTCTTAGAAGTCTTCAGGCGAATCAGCGGGAAATTATGGGTGAAAGTCCGGAATTCACGAAATCCAGTTCATGAACAAAATCTCAATAAAATTGACAACTATTGAGTCAAAAATAGAGAATTTTTGTGTGTTGGACTGGAAATACTCTATCTATGGGGAAAGTTGCGTATTTTCGGCCGTTTTGTTCTCTTCGGCAAGAGTTTTTTTAACCTGTTGAACTCAAAATTGGCCTCAAGCCCAAACAAGCTGAATTATACGACCAGGTTTCAAGGAATTTGGCCGACAAAAACCTCTCATGACGAAAGAGCAAACCTGCCTGTAATACTATTGGTCACCCCATTAGTTATTTTTTCATAAACATCCTTGCTAAAACCAGATAATTGTATTAAATCTAAAATTTATTTGAGATTCTATCATGAGTTTTCTAGGAATGTCACTGAACGTTTCATGTTCTTCTAGAAGTTCAGCCAGAAATTTCTTTAGAACTTTAACCAGAAATTTCCTATCAAAATTCTACAAATTGTTTTCTGTCATGTACATATGAAATTCGGTGTTTCGTTCACAGGATTTTTTTTAATATACCATTGTTCTAGGAATTGTTTCATAAAACTTAAATAGAAAAATATTGAATATCAATTTTGAAAAAAAATGATTTTTAGAAATCCATCGATGAATTTTTTGAGAATTTTCTTAATTCTTAATTATAAAAAAGTATTTTATAAAACTTCTGAAAATTAATATTTATTGAAGGTTTCCTATCGCAATTCTAGGAACAATAGAAATATTTCGCACGTCACATAACACTTTTGTATTGATGAAAATTTAAAGTAAATGTGTGGTAAAATTCGCGAAGTCAGCTTCTGAGTTTCTTTAGAAGAATATCTGTCAAAAACACGTTTTTTAAACTAAATGTCGAAAGCGATATCTAGCAGAACTATCAATAAAAGGTTTATTATAAATCCAGTTTTCTTCATCTAGGAAAAACAATAGGTTTCGGTAGGAAATTGAAAAGAAAAACAGTAGTTTCTTGGATCTTGTCTTTAAATCGATAGGCAAGTCGAGTACCGGTAGGAATACCGACAAATAGTTAAGTCTGTTCTCCCTGGCAGAAACAGCTAGGGTGCGATTTCCACGAAATCTGGGAACTGTGTTTGCTTTACAGATCAATTTTCGAAAATTTCTCTGAAAAAGTAGAAACTTACACCAGAAGTCCATATGATCCGTGAAGCAGACAAAGTTATCAGATTTTAAAATTTCCCCAGATATATTGTATCCAAGTACCTTTATAAATATTGTATTCAAGTATCCTCAATGGGAGCTACCAATGGTTCTTATGTATTTTCTAGATTTATTGAACTGACTGAATATTATACATTGCCAAGGTTACTGATAGACGAAAATTCTCGCGAAAGCCAAACAATTAATTTCAGTGTGTATCGTCCCAAATGTTCATCATAGAAACAACGACTCGTTCATTTACTCACAAAGGCGTGAATGAACTTGTCCAGCGTGAGTGTGTTGCCCGCCAACTAACTGGAATGAAAATTGCGAGAGCGCTCTCGAACTATTTTCCATTCAGCTGCGAAAGATAATCTGCTCAGGGTTCGGAATTAGTCAGAAATAAAGTTATAAATTGATTGACTGATTGATTTGTCTTTATTTAAGAGACTTTCAGCCCTTGGCTGGTTCGTCTCTAAAGTTATAAATTTGTTTGGTAGATCGAGGACTGACATGTAAGGGTTCATTCAAAAATTACGTAACGGGGAGGAAGGAAGCCTAGCGCGTACCGCACTTCATGCTAAATTTAAAAAATACAAAAGTTGTTTCGTAGTTGGGGGTTTGGGGGGCTGTCAAATGTTGCTTTCCTTCCGATTGATTAGCAAATCAACCAGCACTCAAGTGTATGAAGATTTTAAATTTTAAAATCGATTAACTGATTAATATTGATTGGATGAATGGTGTCTTCGGTAAAGTTATTAAATAATTCAAGAATTTACAGAAGATGGATTGCTTGATTCGAAAATGTAACTCTTCCGCTGAGTGGCACAAAAGAGCAAACAATTTTGTCCAATACGTTATCTCTCTATTTAAATGGTCAGGATCATGATATGTGGTGTATTATTTTAGTATGTTTGTATAATTTTTGATTCCTCCCTTTTCTTTCAGAGAAGCATGTTCTTCAACTATGTAGTATATGGTCCGACCCATAATCGTAAAGTAAATCCACGCTTCCTAAAACACTACATCTTTTCTAGATACTCTTCATACTAACATTGCAGAAAACACCATCCGCTTGTGCACTGCGCTGCTGTAACTTTGAATCGGCACTCGTGGTGATAATTTATCATCAATCGCAGTGAAAAATATCACCCGCGATAATAACTACTCCAGTTTTCACTTCCTTCGAATCGTTCACTTTCGAGCAGCGGTGCGAGAGTTGTGCTCGATGAATGAACACCACTCCGAGAGCGCGAGTATCTTTGTTTACAAGCACCACTGCAACCAGCGAGAGTTTTCCGCAGCTAGACAGTGACAGCTGAGTTCATTGCATTAGCGATCAAAAGATGCACGGTGAGCTTGGGAATGCTTATCGGCTGAAAAATCATGGTGAGTGTTCCACGATACGATAATTGGTAACCTTGTACATTGCTCTATTTTTTATCCAAAAATTCAGACAGAAAATCAATAAATTTCGATAATAACAAAGCCTGGCTGTTCGAGTCCGTATGAATATTAACTTCTTTTCTCGATCAGATAGCTTAATTAGTTAGATAGCTGTGTAGTGTCGGTAGCGATTGTCTCAATTGGCTAAGAATAACACTACGGACCGCCTGTTCCGGTGGTAAGAGTCCACCAACAGGTGACCCCTAATTCATGGTGTGATGCGGCTTTGTGCTCACCGTGCCTAGGAATGAATGGCTGAGGGGGGGGGTCTAATAAAAACCTAACCGCTAAAGGAGCCTGTGGAGTACCAGGGCGCCCTACACAGTATGTTGCGCTTACTGCGCTAATCGGAACAATGGTGCAGTGGACCTTGTGTTCCTCTGAGACAATCAGCTGCCCTTCTTTAGTCTCACTTGAGGCTAAATAAGGGCGGGATTATGAAGATGTTGTTAATTAGTTTACATTCTCACCTATATGGTTTCGCATTATGCGATTTACACAGTGTATTCTGTGTACCCTCGCCTTTGGCGTTTTCCAATCCCTACCGAACTGGTTTTGTTGCTGCTGTTCTTTTTTGTGCTGTGATTGTTAAGAGTTAAATCTTGCCTAGTTTGGGTAGTAGTTTGGCGTTAGTCCAAGAACCTTACTTTCGTAAGGGGAATTTCTATCTAGGAAACCTTGTGAATCCGGTGTTTGCTACTTTCAGTAAAAATGAAATTGCAAACTCATGTGTCATGCCTCGAGTATGTGTGCTTGTCAACAACGCAATAGTTGCTACACTCATCTCTGAACTAACTACTAGAGATATATGTGCTATCACAATCGATGTATCTGTTGGAAACCTCAACAGGAAATACGTCTATTGTTCTGTGTATTTACGGCATGATGAACCATCCCCTACGGATGCTTTCAAACAAGTCATCGCATGCTGCACTTCAAAAGACCGCTAATTGTTGGCAGTGATGTTAATGCTCACCATATCATCTGGGGCAGCTCAGACATTAACTTGAGAGGCTCCAGTTTGATGGAGTACTTAAGTAGTACAGATCTTGCATTACTTAACATAGGCAACCGCCCAACCTTCATGGTATCTGCTAGAGAGGAGGTGTTAGATATAACACTTAGCTCTAGCAGAATTAGTCACGAGCTGACCAATTGGCATGTGTCAGATGAAGAATCTTTATCTGACCATCGCTATATCTTTTTTGAACATTTAATTGTTACTTCGCAAACATTGCGTTTCAGGAACCCCCGGTCAACCAACTGGGATCTCTGTACCGATTTGGTTGCAACCAAATCTCATGGATGCTCACCATCCATTGACACTCCAAGTGATTTAGATGATGCCGTTGATATTACAACGGCCTTCATCATGGAAGATTTGGAAGGAGCTTGCTCTCTGCGGTCTGTGAAGATCACAAGAGGAACCCCTTGGTGGAACTCTGATCTGGCGAAGCTCGGGAAACAATGTAGAATGAGTTGGAACAGACGACGTTCTGCTGGATCGGAGGTTTTCAGGTCGGCTCGCAAGGCCTACCAGAAAGCTCTTCGGTCTGCTGAACGATCCGGCTGGAAAAACCTTTGTACAAATGTTTCCAGTGTGAGTGAAGCCAGTCGGTTGAACAAAATCCTGGCAAAATCTAAGAATTTTCAAGTGCACGAGCTTCGTTTGCCAAATGGTGATTTCAGTTCCTCTGATGAGGAAGTTTTGGAATGTTTATTCAGTACACACTATTTACCCCGGATGTGTGGATATTACAGCTCCGGATAAACCTGTTGTCTTTTCTTGTAGTTATGATTCTTTAGCTTCAGCTCGGAGTATTGTAACTATAGAATCGATTGAATGGACACTTAATAGCTTTGCTCCTTTCAAATCTCCTGAGGCAGATGGGATTTATCCTTTTTTGCTTCATAAGGGATTTGATCATTTCAAACATGTTTTGAAACAACTACTTGTTTGCAGTTTTGCTACAGGGTATATTCCCAAATCCTCACGGGATATTACTGTAAAGTTTATTCCGAAAGTGGGTCGTGCGTCGTATGAAGAAGCAAAGAGTTTCAGATCTATCAGTTGGCCTCTTTTCTTCTGAAATGCTTGGAATGCATTGTCGATCATCACATCCGTGATGTTCATCTGGCCAATGTGCCTCTTCATGTGAACCAACATGCTTACCAATCTGGAAAGTCCACTGTTACTCTTTTACACAAAGTTGTTTACGATATCAAGAAGGCATGTGCTTAAAAGCAATCCTGCTTGGATGTTTTCTTAGATATCGAGGCAGCCTTTGACAACGTGCCTTTCGATGCTATATTGGAAGCCGTACGGGGTCATGGTATATCTCCAAAGATTTCCAAATTGGATTCAACAAATGTTCAAAAACCGACATCTCTTGTAGACATTGCGTCAAGCAGCGATTAGGAAATTGAGTGTTTGTGGATGCCTCCAAGGGGGAGCCTTGTCACCACTTTTGTGGATTCTCGTAGCAGATACGCTATTGAGGCAACTCAATGATAGCGGTTTTCCTACTTATGGTTTTGCCGACGACTACCTAACATTGTTAGTTGGTATGTGTATCACCACCCTTTTCGACCTGATGCAAAGCGCCCTTCAGGTAGTTGAGGGTTGGTGTCGCCAATATGGCCTTTCGGTAAATCCGAGTAAAACATCTATTGTTCTTTTCACGAAAAAGCGAAACCGTAATGGTGTTCAACCTTTACGTCTCTTTGATTCTGAAATCAATGTGACTGAACAGGTAAAGTACGTTGGGGTTATTCTCGATTCCAAGCTTTCCTGGACACCTCATGTTGAGTTCAGAATCAAGAAATCTTGTATGGCCTTCGGGCAATGTCGGCGAACCTTTGGTACAACTTGGGGTCTAAAACCCAAGTATTTATATGGATTTACACAACTGTTATTCTTCCAATATTGGCTTACGGATGTCTTGTGTGATGGCAAAAGAGCGAAGTGAGAACGGTCCAATCAAAATTAAGCCATCTCCAAAGGATGTGCTTAACGGCGATGTCTGGAGCTTTCTCTTCAACTCCCACGGCAGCGCTCGAAGTTCTCTTTGACGTTGCTCCACTACAAATTCATCTCAAACAAGAAGCACTTTCTTGCACTTACTGTCTAAGGGTACTCGGTCTTCTAGAGGAAACTCCTGTGAACTGCACATCAACACACAGCTCGTTGCTTCTACTTTTGGTGAATTGGGATAAAGTTGTCCTTGCTCCAAGTGATCTTACAATTGCTTGTAATTTTCTATATAGAACATTTTCCACGAAATTCCATTCCCGGGAAGAGTGGACATCTGGATATCTGGAGAGAAGTATTTCAGACGGCATCGTATGCTACACTGATGGCTCCCTTCTCGAAGGTCGAGCAGGTGCTGGTGTTTATTCTCGTGAGCTAAGGCTGTATCAGTCTTTTCCATTTGGCAGACACTGCACCGTTTTTACATCTCTAGAGGTGGCGAAGTATATAACAAATCTGTCAAAGCAGAATTGCAGCATGCTGGTCACAGCATTGACTGACCACTGCCGACTCAGCTATCACATGGCGAATATTCAGCAAGCTGATTCATTTGCATGTGATAGCTGTGAATCCGATTATGGAACTTCGTATCATTTAAAATGTAACTGGCCAGTTTTTGTGCAACTGCGTTTCCGAGTACTCGGAAAACACTTATGAAGTGAAACTGTCTTCAGAAACCTGAATCTTCAGGACGTTCTGTTGTTCTTGACCCACTGTGGTAAAGAGCTATAAGCTCTCTTTACGCTTTATGTGTTTTTACAGTGTCATTTTCAGGACGCTATGTGAATCCATCCGCTTTTGCGTGTATGACGATCCTATTCCCTTACCTATCATTTCCCCTGTTCTATCCTTTTTCCTTCCCTTCTCCGTCAGGTAAATGATGAATAGGCTCGTGTTTATGGCGATGGCACAAATTTCCCAAATGGAGGAGAATGTGCCTCTGGAGCCGGCCTACTGATACTTGATGGTACATCGCCAACATCGCCACTGTACAAATACACATCAAATCTATAAGAAACTATACGAATCCTGTAAAGATTTTCTGTCAAAAACTACTTAAAAATGTTCATTTTTTACAAGGAATCGTTCTCAAGTATCCTTTTTTTTTCATTTCGTTGTTTTGATCACCGTTTTCTGTATCTTTTTGGGATTCAATTGAGAGTATCCTCAATGGAGCCACCAATGGTTCCTATGTATTTTACTGATTTATTGCCCTAAATTTTCCTTAATCCAGAAATTCAGACAAAAATAGTAACAAAAAGCGTTCTCTAAATCCATCAAAATTTTTTTTTAGATTTTTATTGAAAAATTCAAGAAGTTGCCGTAACTGCGAATATACTTACTACTGCAATGTAAGACATCCTGAATTCGCTTGCCTACTGTAAACTATGGTGTTTATGTCTCGCACTCGTGTCAATATGACAATTTTAGCGGTGATTGGAAGCGTCACAGGTTCATTTCGGTTAGTGGATTGTCAAAAGCTTGCCTGTTTGAACAAAAACCAAAATTGTATCCAAAATCTTCATTTTTATCTTTTTTTTTGCTCGTTACTGTGAAGTGAGGGGGTACAGCACTTTCCTACTCCTTGGGAAAGAGGTTTCCCCGCCGTCAACTTTACCCCAACCGCCTCCCTAAAAGAAGGCATAAAATGGATGGAAAGGTGCAAAGTGTGATTGAGCAAATACCTAGTCCGTCGTCGTCGTCGTCGTCGTCGTCGGTTGGCGGTGTGACCAGCATTTATTGTAAATGTTTATTTGGACTGTGCACGGTGATATCGAGATTGGATAAGAGAACGCAGGCACTTAGCTGAAAGCTTGGTGTACAACACGCGCACTCTAGGACTAGGCTCTAAACTCTTCATGAACTGGTTCTTCGCGTTGATAATTTCCAGATCCGATGGGACAAATTTAGTTGCCATTAGACTTAGACCGGGTCTTCTATGGGCTGGTTTTCTGCAATTAATTAGCGTACAATTATGATTGGTAGATATTTGCCTCGCGCATTGATTGCGTTACAACGAGCAATTAATCTTCTCCGTTAATCGGTGGACGGACGTGAATACGGTGGTGGCGCTCGCCAACTCGTTGAATAAATGTCAAAGCAGCTCTCGCTGAACTGGAGTGAAAGTGTGTTCGTACTGTCTGTGAGGAAACTGGCAACCCACTAAATAGAGCGGTGGCGCTGGCGGGCGCCGAGCCGACAGCAGCAGCAGCCCAGATGATTATTGCATGACCATTTCGAGAAATGTCCGAGTTCATTCCGACAAGAAATATGGAGCACACATTCGCGTGAGACGCTCGCCGCATCGGCGGCGGTGCAAAAGTTTAATATTTATTGACGCTTTATCGCCTGGGCTGAGGATTATTATTATTATTATGGTTATTGGCTCGCTATAACCCAGCGCCAGCGGTGCTGCACCTAGCAGATGAAGTCCTACGACGAGTTTAATGAGGGCACGGTGTATCTGCGGGGAGTACGTGAAGGTTTGCAGCGACTACTGACTGTTGCATCAGGAAGCTTGATGTTGCGACGCAATGGTGTGATGTTTGAGCTACATATTTCCTAGATATGAGACACGAACCTGGGAGAACTTGTTTTATGTAGATATATCGTTTACCTTGTGAAATCAAGCACAAATGATTTAATGGATATCAAAAGTTAACAGCACAAAACATCATGTTTGGATAACCCGTGGATGCCGTGGGTGAGTAAATGTATCATCAGTCCTTACCCATGACCAGCATATGGACGTCGCTGACGCCACAACAGGAAAAAAAACTAGCAGTTTCATACTCAGGACTCAAAGGCCAACCAGTGACAGCTCCTGATGGCATTATTTCTGCTGTTAGATGGCAACACTGATAAAATATAATCAAATATAGCTGAATATGTACTTATGAATGTCTACAATATACCGGACTCTTCGGCAAAATAAAGTGGACCTTAGATGCTATTAAATGTTGCATAGAATAATACAAAGTTTTTTTTTCTGAAAGCTGGCAACACTGCTATACTAATATAAAAATCAGAATATGTTATTGATTACAATTGGGATAGTTCATATGTTAATTGTAGATAAAGAACTCATTATCAGCAAGCCGTCTACATTTATTTTAAAAACTTGTCTGTAAAAAACGGTTCTATAAAATTATCTCTGAAACTGGCAGCACTGCAAAATGTCAATGATCGATCAACACTGTTTTGAGATATAATATCGAATTCGAACGTTTAGTCAAAATTGTGCGGAAGGGAAGTGGAATTTTTTGCCTCATTTTCTTCATCTTGACGCAATGTTTCAACTGGGACAAAGCCTGCATTTCAGCTGCAACAAGTGCAACTTATGGCAAAATCTTCGGATGAGTCTCTGGAAAATGGAAAATCTCTGAAAACTCCCAAGAGGAATCACTAGAGAAATCCTTGGTGAAATTTCAAGTGAAATTGCTAGAGGAAGCTCTGGAAGAATTTCTGAAGAAATTACAGGACGTAACTCCACAGGAATAACTGTAGAAATCCAGTAAATAATTTCTGTAGAAACCTCTAGAGGAGTTCCTGGGTATATCCTTTGGGTAATTTCTATTTCGACTTGAGAAGAATTTCCAGAGGAATTCCTAGAAAAATCATTTAAAAAAACCCTAATTAATCCACCTAGCGGTGATGGTGCCTTTCTCGTGCCTTCGGAAAACCCATTTCAACATGGGACGTGAAATTAACCCCAAATAATAATTTCGGTGCAATTCGCAAAACCAATAAAAACATGAGTTTTCACGATAAAGTTATTTCGTTTTTTGTGTTTCGATATAACTTACACTAATGTTCTTCCCAATTTTCACAAATTCTGGGTAACAAGGTTCATGATGCAACCAATAATTCATTCGAGTGACGAGTTTATGTGGTGGTTATTACTTGAAAAAAAAATCAATGTTGTACGTTATATCGAAGCAAAATGTACGTTATGTCGTATTCGTTACATCGAAGGTTTGTTATATCAAAGATTACCTGTATTGCACTTTCATAAGTTTAACAAAAATCCATTATATGGCACCAGAAATCATATTGTTCAACTAGCGTTCGATGTTTAAGCGATAAACTCTTAAGAAAAAGCTGTTATCTTTTTTTTTTCATCGCAATTTTGGATTTAAGTGCACCAACTTGGATATACTGGTCGTCAATTTTGAACTCCAGACTTCTTCCCCATACGAGATATACCATTATTGCTAGGGTTTTGAGCCCAAAATACCATCAAACAGCCGCCATCTTGGATTTTAGTCGCTATCTTGGATGTTCTGGTCGCCAATTTTGAACTGCAGACATCTTCCGCATACCAAATATACCCATATTGCATGATTTTAGAGCCTAAAACCCCATCAAACAGGCGCCAAATTGAAGTAGGAGCCGCCATCTTGGATGTTATGGTCGCCATTTTTGGAGTTCAGACATCTTCCCTATACCAAATATACCATTATTGCATGGTTCTAGAGCCTAAAACTCGATTAAACAGCCACCATCTAAAATTTGGAGCAACCATCTTGGATTTTAGATCGCAATATTGGATATTCTGGTCACCATTTTTGGAGTCCAGACATCTTCCCCATACCATATATACCCATATTGCATGGTTCTAGAGCCTAAAACTCCATTCATCAGCCACCACCTTGAATTAGGAGCCACCATCTTGAATTTGTGATCGCCATCTTGAATATTGTGGTCACCAGTTCTTTAGTCAAAACAACTACCCTTTACCAAATATACCCATATAGCTTATGTAGAGCCTAAACTTCATTAAATAGACGCCATCTTGAATTAGGAGCCACCATCTTGGATTTCAGATCGCCATCTTGGTTATTCTGGTCACCATTTTCGGAGTCCAGACATCTTTCCCATACCAAATACACCATTATTGCATGGTTCTACAGCCTTAAACTCCATTAATCAGCCGCCATCTTGAATTTGGAGCCGCCTTCTTGGGTTTTAGGTCGCCATCTTGGATATTCTGGTCACCATTTATGGACTCCGTACATCTCCCCCATACCAAATATACCCATACTGCATGGTTTTGGGGCCTAAAACTCCATTAATCAGCCGCCATCTTGAATTTGGAGCCGCCATCTTGCATTTTAGACCACCATCTTGGATATTCTAGTCGCCATTTTTTGACTCCGGACATCTTCCTCATACCACATATACCCATATTACATGTTTTTATAGGCCCTAAACTAAAACTCCAATAAACAGACGCCATCTTGAATTTTGAGCCACCATCTTAGAGTTTTGACCGCCATCTTGGATTTCAGACAACCATCTAGGATATTCTGGTCTCCACTTATGGGCTCCAGACATCTTCTCCATACCAAATGTACCCCATATTGCATGGTTTTAGAGCCTAAAACTCTATTGATCAGCCACCATCTTGAGTTTGGAGCCGCCATCTTGAATATTAGGCTGCCATCTAGAATTCTGGGCTGACATCGTGGAAGTTCTGGTCTCCAGTGTTGATTTCCGCACAAAATGTGTCAACCATGCTAAAAATTAATAAAATCGCTTCAGTTCGATGTGTCGCATGATAAGGCTTGTTTCAGTTTTATATACGGTGAGCTCTACCGGTGCTGGTCCGGATCACTGAAATGGCCATAACTCCGGAACGCCTTGACCGATCCAGACCATTTTAAATAGCAAACAATGCGGTAAAATTCTGGCTCGATTCGAGCTATAATCCGAAAAATCGACCAATGGGAAGTGTTTTAAAAGTGAGTGAATTCTGTTTGCGCACAGACAGACATACATACACACATACAGACATCATCTCAATTCGTAGAACTGAGTTGATTGGCATATGTGACTTGAACCTCCGAGCCTTCTGTCGAAAACTTGTTTTTTGAGTAAACATACAGCGTTTCAGTTCACTTTGATGAACGAGAAAGGCAAAACCTTCCGGAAAGTACACTGAATATACGTCGAAGGATTTCTCTGAAATGTCGTCGAGGATTTTTCAAGTATTCGTGTAAAAATTTCTCAAAAAAATGTGTTTGTCCTTTGAAATTTCTTCTTACAGGAAATTCTTCTATCAATTTATCTTTTAGAAGTTCATCCGTGAATTTCTCCAGAAACACCTACTGAGATTCTTTTAAATGTTGCTGTGAGGACGCCTTCGAGGATGTTTCAAAAAATCGAACCCAGAGGTTTTTGGTAAAGATTCCTTCAGAATTTCCTTCGAGGACATCTATCTATGTATATAAAAATGAGTTTGAAATTCCTTTGAGGCAACAAAAATCAAGAACGGATGAACTGATCAGCATGATTCTTGCACGGTTCTGTTCGTATTCATGGTGGCTGTGTTTATATGTACAAAAAGTAACGAAAATCGACTAGAAAAGTAACAAAAATGATAAAGAACTCATTTTCCATGAGTTGGGAAGGAAATCAACACGACCGAAACAAAATCAATCTAGAGTGCGGCGCTATTTTGAGCTCAACAGTTGTCAAACCACCACAAGACGGCAAGACAAAGTTTGCCGGGACAGCTAGAAATTTATAAAGTTCTCGAAAAAATTATTCGCATATTTCTCTAAAACTTTTTTCAAATTTACTTCTGAAATCTCTGGAAGGATTCCTTCATAAATTCTACCGAGAAATCTTCCAAACATGTATCTTCAAACTCCTCCGAGGATTCCTCCAAAAATAACTTCAAATATTCCTGCAAAATTATGTGAGAGGAAACTCTCATAAAGTTCATATACATTCTACACTAGTTTCTCCAAGAAATTCTCAAGAAATACTTCGAGAAATTTTTCCGAAATTACGAAAATTCTCCAAAAGTTCATCCAACAAAAAGTCTTACAAAAACAACCCCAAGCATTTCGCTTAAAATTATTTCTCAGAAACCGTCTCCAAAAGTACCTTTGACGTTTTTTTCTAGAAGTTCCTTTGAGGACATAAATTTAAAATTTTCTCAAAGGATTCGTCCGGGGATTCCTCTAAAAACTCCCCTAAACTTTACTTCCGCACTTTCTGGAAGTATACTTTTAAGGATTTCTCCATAATTTTTTTCCGAAAAATCTTCCAAAAGTTTATCTTTAAATTATTCCGAGGATTTCAATGAAAAGTCTTCGAATAATCTTTAAAATTCTGTAAGAATTCTTCCAGAAATCAAAAACAAAAATTCCTTTAACTTCTCCAAGAAGTCCTCAAGAAATAGTTTCGAGAAATTCCATTGAAACGTTGGGCGAAAATTCTTCGTAGAATTGCTGCTCGAAACCCGAGGATTCCTCCAGAAATCCCTACAGAAACTACTCCAAGTTTTTTTTCCTAAAATTTATGTGATGATTTATCCAAAATTTTGTCTCAAAAAGTTTCTCCTAAAATTCTTCCGAAAAAACCTTCTCCATAAGTCTCTTTCATTTTTTTTTCTAGAATTTCCTTTGAGGACATAAATTTATATATTTTTAAGTATTCGACCGGAGATTCCTTTAAAAACTCCCTTAAATTAATTAAATATTATACTTCTGAATTCTCTGCATAGCTACAGTATTTTTAAGGATTTCTCGATCATTTTTCAGGAAAATCTTCCAAAATTTCATCTTTCAACTGTTCCGAGAATTCTTAGAAAAATCTTCGAAAAATCTTTAAAATTTTGTGAGCATTCTTTCAAAAAACGAAAACAAAATCTTCTTAAACTTCTCCAAGGAATCCTCAAGAAATACTTTCGAGAAATTCTACGGAAATTTTATACGAAATTTTTTCGAAAAAAATTTTCTTGAAAAGTTAACCCGAGGATTCCTTCAAAAATCTTTGCAAAAACTACTTCAAGGGTTTCTCTCAAAATTTTTATGAGGATTTCTCCAAAATTTTGCCTCAAGAAGTTTCTCCTAAAATCCTTCCGAAGATAAATTTCCTCTATATGAAGGGACTTTTCTTTTGTAGAAGTTCTTTTGAGGACTTAAATTTATATATTTTTCATAGTATTCGACCGGAGATTCCTCTAAGAACTCTGCTAAACTTTATTTCTGAACTCTCCGCAAAGCCACTTTTAGGGATTCCTTCATGAATTCTTCCGGGAAATCTTCCAAAAGTTTATCTGTTAACTGCTGCGAGGAATTCTTAAAATATCTTCGAATATTCCCTTAGTATTTTGTAAGAAATGTTTCAGAAATTAAAGTCAGAATCTCCTTTAACATCTTGTCGTAACGAAAGATGCTTGAATAAAATTCACATCTGATCGCTACTTCAACAGTTACCAGACTGAATTCGATCGGCTCACACCAAGTATGCGAACCCTCCTGTCGCCTCCTTGCGAACTCATCTCCGAAGCTTCATCCATCTCTTTCACTCTAACACTGACATTCCTGCGGCACGACGGCGCTGCAAAGGTGCCGCTCTCGCTGCGAACCGACAAACACCTTCGTTAAGTTATCACTCTTTTTCCTCGTTTACACGCTGGTTCGGTTAGGGATGTTCCAAACAGAATGGGTATGCTGTGCGTTACACACATAAGAAATCTTATAACTTAATATTTTATTCCTACCACATCCACTACACATCTTTAAGGAATCCTCACGAAATTCTCGCGAGAGATTCTTTAAAAAAATGCTTTTTCAAAAGTTAACGCGATGAATCCTCCAAAAATCCTCGCAGAATCTATTCCAAGGTTTTCTCCTAAAATTTTGCATCTAAAAGTTTCTCCTAAAATTCTTCCAAAGAAACCCTCTCCATTAAGGTGGCCCACACTTATATGAAAAACAAAAATTTCGAAAAATGCCAAGTCTTACCTCCTAAATCATTAGTTTTGGACTCCCAGAAGCTACGTTCAAAATTTGAGCAAAATTGGTTGAGCCTTAGGGGGCGCTCAAAACGCTTGAAGTTTGTATGGGAAAACTTGGCCAAATGTATGCAGGAATTTTAAGTTTTCGAATTTTGCCGCTTGGTGGCGCTGTAAGCGTTCAATAATTAAACCCTTTGGTATTATTGTAGGTGACTATATGCCAAACAACTTTGTCGAAGACCGCAAAGTGATCCGACGGCTGTGAAAAAAGTTATACCCTAGGCAAAGTGAGGCAAAGTATTGAGATTTCATTATTGATATTATTCCTTTACATGTATTGGAAAAACAACAATAAAGTTTATCATCACTTTACCTAGGGTATAACTTTTTTCACAGACGTTGGATCACTTTGCGGTCTTCGACAAAGTTGTTTGGCATATAGTCACCTACAAAAATACCGAAGGGTTTAATTATTGAACGCTTACAGCGCCACCTAGCGGCAAAATTCGAAAACTTAAAATTCCTGCATACATTTGGCCAAGTTTTCCCATACAAACTTCAAGCGTTTTGAGCGCCCCCTTAGGCTCAACCGATTTTGCTCAAATTTTGAACGTAGCTTCTGGGAGTCCAAAACTACTGATTGGGGAGGTAAGACTTAACATTTTTCGAAATTTTTGTTTTTCATATAAGTGTGGGCCACCCTACTCTCCATAAGTTCCTTCAATTTCCTTTTCTAGAAGTTCCATTTAGGACATGCATTTATAACTTTTTCAAAGGATTCGACCGGAGATTCCTCTAAAATCTCCTCTAAACTTTACTTTTGAACTCTCAGTATCTTTTCAGAATTTCTTAATAAATTCTTCCGGGAATTCTTCCAAAGGTCCATCTTTTAACTGTTCCGAGGATTTCTAAGAAAAACCTTCGAATATTCTTCAAAAAATTTTAAAAATTCTTTCAGAAATCAAAAACAAAATTTCCCTCAACTTTTCCAAGGAATCCTCAAGAAATACCTTCGAGAAATTCTCCAAATTTTTGACTAAAATTCTTCCAAGAATTTCTTTTACAAAAGTTCATTAAAAGATTTCTCCGAAATTTCCTGCAGAAATTACTTCAAGGATTTGTTTCAAAGTTTCTGCGAGGATTCTTTCCAAAATTTTTGCACAAGAAGTTTCCCCTAAAATTCTTTCGAAGAAACCCTCGAGAAATTTGTTCGAGGAATTCTCCACAAGTTCCAACGATGTTTTCGTCTGATATTATTTGAACAACCAACTTCAAAACTTCAAAACCCCTACAAACTTGTTAGGAGAGATACTGGTATGACTTCGGCAAGGTCTTCAAAATACATGATAAATGATTGGCTTGCTGTCTTGTATTCCACGTTGCTAAGATAATTGGTCCCCAAACTGGTCTCTTTTGGGCTGACTAGTTGTCTTATCCTGTCCTGCATTTGGCAGGAATAATACAGAAAAGAATTGTCAAACATTTAAGAATCATTGCCAGTCGTTTTGTATAGGAAATTGCTGCAACGATTAAAATTAAAAAAATAATGCTTCTAGTATCAGTTTTTCTTTTTTAATACTTAGCATTAGCATTGAGCAAGTAGCACAAATTTGTAGGTGGTAGAGGCCTAAACCGCTTTTATGAGAATTGCCTGCTTCCCGTCCGTTACCAGAGCACAGTGATTTGAGGCTAATCACTGACTCTGAGACAAGATTGACGCAATCCTCCAACGGCTGAAAGCTGTTCTGACCATACCTGTGACAGCTGAAGGATGGGAAAAGAAGTTCAGTTGGAAACCTGAAAACGGTATAGAGGTAATCACGTTCAAATGTATGCGTGCCTTTTTTGCAGATGTAGTTGTGAAACTGCGAGGAAAATATTTGCACTCTTGCCCCGGACGTTAGTTTTATCATTATTTACCCGTTTTACCCAAATCGATTGGGTAATATTTGCATATGCAATCTGAGTAGCCTTTCAATCGGCGTGCACTTTTGTGTGAGGAAAAATTTGCGCTAGTGTTCGTGTGTTGAAATGTCACTTATCTCTATGTAGAGATCTCTCTGTTTTGAAAACGCTGCCACTCGCGCGCACAGCTTGCTACGATCCGTTCAGTTTTTTTGTGAATACTGTTCCTAAAATATGTAGAACGAAGTAAATATTTCTCACAGCTCAAACAAACGACAATTTAACTCATCAAACTCTCGTCGAAAAGATAATCATCCAAGAATTTAAAACTCCTCGTTTAGTTGATCAACGACAGTTCAACAACAGTTCAACAGTCACTAGCCGAGTCATTTTTTGAGCACCGTGCAACAAGTACCCCCAGGTAGCTTTATGTTTACACCCTTCCATAAAACCATCAATTACGCCTCTGCTCTTTTCGCTCAACAATCGGTGATTCTGAGGAAGAAACTCCCCCATTTCTGGTTTTATGGCAGTCACTCAGTCAGTCAGTCAGTCACAAATGATAGCCCCAGAGCAGGTTATGACATAGAGCCGATTCGTGTACCCACCACATCTCCATTGACACATTTGTTACTTTGGTGGCAGCTCGTCGAACGAGCATTTATTCGACTAGATTTACTTACGATCTCGCGAAAGTTGTCAGCGTCTTGTCAAATTAAGATGCATACCTGTAAAACAAGGGGAGAGAGAAAAAGACACACATTAGCACATTTAATGACGTTGCTACAATCACTGAAGAGATGGGGGTCTTTTACGATTTCGCTTGAAGAGCGCGGTGATTTCCGCTTTAAACCTCTCACGGTCACGGGGTCTTATCTAAATTTGAACATCTTCTCAAACCGATTCGACAGCTCTGCTGAAGCTGACTATACTGAAGTCTGTCAACCCATACTGAATTGGCAAGAGATTGATCATAAATTTCTATTATGGATGCAGGCCTCAAGGCACAATCTACGTTTCAATCATCGATCTAATGACAAAATGGTGCTACTGCAGTGCTAGGCCGCTGCACATGTGAACAATGTGGAATCCATTTTCTGCGTTGGTGGTCGTCGCCATCGGCACCTTCATAGCGACCGGCCAAGTGCGACATCTTCGGAGGCGAGGACCGCGACCGACGTGCCTGGGCGACATGGTCGAGCACATGGAGCGATGGGAATTTTCTTTCCAATGATTCACGAATGATTCAATAGATATATGTAATAAAGTCCAAATGGTTGCCACCATACGCTCTGTTCTGGGGTGGTAGATGGATACGATCGCTACTTCCTCCCGATATAGATGTGATTTTATTGCCTATTGGTGCACCGTTAATGGACAGTGGTACGAGAGAAGGCCAAAATTCGTATTCATTTCCCTACTTACTTACATACTTACATACTTACTTTCTTACTTGCTTACTTACTTACTTGCTTACTTACTTACATATTTACTTACTCAATTACTTACTTACTTACTTACTTACGAACTTACTTACTTACTTACTTACGAACTTACTTACATATTTTCTTACTTACTTACTTACTTACTTACTTACTTACATACTTACTTACGCACTTACTTACTTACTTTCTTACTTACTTACTTACTTACTCACTTACTTACTTACGCACTTACTTACTTTCTTACTTACTTACTTACTTACTTACGCATTTACTTACTTTCTTACTTACTTACATACTAACTGGCTGACTTACTTACTTACTTACGCCCTTACTTACTTACTTACTTACTTACTTACTCACTTACTCACTTACTTACTTACTTACATACTTACTTACTTACTTACTTACTTACATACGCACTTACTTACTTACTTACTTACCTTACTTACTGACTTAGGGGCTGTTCATAAACCACGTAGACCAAAATTTGGCCATCTCAGACCAGCCCCCCCCTCCCCACTCGTAGACTTTAATCCATACAAAAATTTTGAAATTTGTATGGAGCGTAGACTCTGGCCAGACCCCCCCCCCTCCCCCCAAAAAGTCTACGTGGTTTATGAACGACCCCTTACTTACTTACTTACTTACTTACTTACATACTTACTGACTTACTTACTTACTGACTTACTTACTTACTTACTTACTTACTTACTTACTCACTTACTTACTTACTCACTTACTTACTTACTTACTTACTTACATACTTACTTACGCACTTACTTATTTACTTACTTACTTACTTACTTTATTACTTTACTTACTTACTTACTTACTTACTTATTTACTTACTTACTTACTCACTTACATACTTACTGACTTACTTACTTACTTACTTACTTACTTACTCACTTACTTACTTACTTACTTACTTACTTACTTACTTACTTACTTACTTACTTGCTTACTTACTTACTTACTTACTTACTTACTTACTTACTTACTTACTTACTTACTTACTTACTTACTTACTTACTTACTTACTTACATACTTACTTACGCCGTTACTTACTTACGCCGTTACTTACTTACTTACTTACTTACTTACTTACTTACTTACTTACTTACTTACTTACTTACTTACTTACTTACTTACTTACTTACTTACATACTTACTTACGCACTTACTTACTTACTTACTTACTTACTTACGCACTTACTTACGCACTTACTTACTTACTTACTTACTTACTTACGCACTTACTTACTTACGCACTTACTTACTTACTTACGCACTTACTTACTTACTTACTTACTTACTAACATACTAACATACTTACTTACTTACTTACTTACTTACTTACTTACTTACTTACTTACTTACTTACTTACTAACTTACTTACTCACTTACATACTTATTTACTCACTTACTATTATATCAAAGATTAAACATCCAACACGGGTCATGTCCCAGTGGTGCCTCACGCCAATAAGAAACCGAGATAGGTACTGAGGGAATCACCTTGTCTCTGTGTGTGTTTCCGACCCTATCCCCAAACTCGACGAAAACCCATTGCCACGGGCCCTTCCACGTAATTATCCGGCTTAATGATGCGATTGAATTATTTGATTAATTTTTAACCATCTCCGTTCTTCACGATCCCATCACCACCGGACCAGACCAAGAGTAGAGCATCGTCCATCCCCTGCGGCATGTCATGTTGCTGTGATTGATTTCCCCGCCGCCAGTCGCCTTCCCTAGCGTTCGGTGGATGAAGAAGGTACTCCCGGGTATTCCTCAACCGACCACTCTCCCTGCTCAATTTACACCTCATCCAAATGGAACATCATCAATCTAGTGTGGTGGCTGCCCCGGAGCACAGCTAGACATTCTTATACACTAGGTGGGAAAATCTCTTTCTCCTCTCTTTCTCCTCTTGGGATGCTTCTGGGTGAGTTGAACACCATCAACTGGGAAAAGGGCGGCATCGGGAGATTCATCTCCGGCACCGGTGCGGTGTTGATGGGCGATTGGTATATTATACCAACTTTGTTTCTGTTTTGATTGCTTTTTTCCGTGCTCGCGGCTACCGACAGTGCAGTGGCCACGGCGGTTGATTGTTGTTTGTTCGAATGGATTCTGGTGCACGGTGGGTGAAGTGTCCGGGATTGCCTGACTTTGGTTGATCTTTTCCGTGGATGTGATCTCTCCGCTTCGTTGACCGTATTTTCATTGTACAGTGATTCCATTTGCTGGAATTTTATTTCATGACATGACGTTTATGAGATATAGGTTTTGGAGACATTATTGTTAAGTGTAGTAATAGAAACCAGTCAAGTCAGTGGTCAAAATAATAATAAAGCTTTATTCATTTTCTAAAGGCATGCTACTTATATTCTCTCATATGCGATAGCGAACTCTCCCAGAGAGTTTGCTGATCGCATCGAGTCATGAAAAATTCTATAATCTGAAATGTTACAAATGGACAGTGGCACAGTGTTCACCAATGGTAGTTATGAGGGCCGTTGATCAAGATCATCATTTCATTATATACCATAAGCAGTTGATGATGAAGTCCTGCAGCCGTTGAGTGCTCTACATTGATACACACCACGTTTCACATTAGGACCAGATGTCACGCTTGAGTTGAATATTTAGTCGACGCAGAACGACTAGTCTGAGTAGATCTGAATGTTTGTCCACAAATATCTCCAACTCTCAAAAGCAGCCCATGTGAATCTTAATGCCGGCATTTGATTACCAAGCTATTGAAAGCTTTCAACATTCTCGATTGCTTGCCCAGCTACCGTAAAGCTGGAAGGTTTGGCTGTGTTTACATTCAACGATTTGGTCCTGTTGCTGAGAAGCTATCCACAAAATCATCCAGCTTTTTATCAATCATCACCTGATTTGAGATCATTCCGTAACTCCATGGTAGTGGACCGTCATAGCTACCCATCGTTTGGTTCAAAGGTAATCGCACCTACCAAGATCTCCCCGATTAGGTTGACGAACAGTGGTGGTTTCACCAAGACTTTTTTCCGTTGGTTTTGTTTCTGTTTTATCCACCAATTCTCTTCTCTGCTTCTGGTATTTCTGCAGGAATCCTTTCTGAGACTCATCCAGGAGTTACTATTGAGATTCCATCAAAACCTCCTTCTGGTTTTCCTCTAGCAGTTTATTCAGGGGTTCGTCCGAGATTTCTAGAGATGTTTTTTTTTTGTATTTCTCCAGGGATTTCTGCTAGGATTTCTCCAACAGTGCCAACTATGATTCCTTCAGGAATTGCTTCAGCGATACCTTGAGAACCTTCTACCAGGATTAATTTTGGAATTCCTTCATAAATCTCTCCCGGGATTTCTCCAGCTCCTTTGAAGGGAGCTTTTAACGACGGTTTGCAAAAATTACCCTGTATTCACATTTTTACAATATATAGCTCGAGTGTTGATTTTTCATCCATAATAATTAAGTCTTTATCGGTATTGGCAAGATATTATATCTTGTTTTGCAATAATAGATATAAGACCTTTTCCCATATTCGGTGTTTGAACAGTTTATAATTAGAGCTGGCTGTTTCCTTATTTCGTAGTGATGCGTTGTCGGAAATAGTCAATTGAAAAATTAAAATCAAAAACATTATAGGCTAGACGGAAATCACTACAAATCGAGTTTATCGGATCATTCGCTGCATAATCAGTATTCCTCGATGCTACCTGTATAGGTTGTCTTGTCCTTAATACACGCTCTGGAGCATACAGTTGAACGCGCTCAAGCAAAGCAGGACAATCAATCTCGTTTCGAATTATCTTCGCACCATACACAGCTCTAGTAATTCTGCGCCGGACATACAGCGGTTCGAGTCCCATTAAGGTACAACGTTGAACATAGGGTGGCAAGTTCAACGGATCACGCCAAGGCAGATTCCTCTGGGCGTATCGGACAAACCTTCGTTGTACTGCTTCTAACCTTGCAACCCAGACCGCCTCGTACGGTGACCAAACTATCGACGCAAATTCCAGGACTGATCTGACGAGAGAGCAATAAAGAGAACAGAGACACATAGGATCGTCGAATTCTTTTGACGTTCTTAGGATGAAACCCAGTTGACGGTTGGCTTTGTCGATAACAGAGGAGTAGTGTAACTTGAACGTCAATCGGGAACCAAGCAAAAGACCCAGGTCTACAACGTTCTCAACGCGTTTGAGTTCCTGTCCATTTATGTTGTAGTCGTACACTATTGGAGATTTGCGGCGACAATACGAGATGACGCAGCACTTGGACACACTTACCGCTAAGAAATTAATGCGACACCAACAAGCAAAATGATCCAGAAGCTCTTGATGTTCCTTGCAGTCTCTTAAGCTTCGTACAACCAGGAAAATTTTCAGATCATCGGCATAGATTAGCAAACCACCGTTGGCGAGCAGAATAGTCACATCATTGAAATATAACGAAAATAACAGAGGCCCAAGGTTGCTGCCCTGTGGTACACCAGAAGTAGGGGTAAAAGCTAACAATGCGGTTGATCCAATCTTTACACACAACCTTCTGTTTTTAAGGTACGACTGTAGCCAATTACACATACGCGCAGACACACCAAGCAGTTTAGCCAAGAGAATGTCATGGTTTACAGTATCGAAAGTAGCCTTAATGTCAGTATAAACTGCGTCTGTTGGGGCGTCGTACTGCATCGTACTGATGCAGGTAGAAGTGAAGTCAACTAAATTACTTTCTACTGAACGCCTTGGGTAGAATCCATGTTGAGATTCACTAATGTAACTGCTACACGAACTGAACATCACTTTATTGACAATAGTTTCCAAGCACTTCGCACCTGCTGAAAGGGAGGTTATCCCACGGTAATTGAGAACGTCAGTCTTGTCACCCTTCTTGAAAACAGGACGCATATAAGACATTTTCTAAGCACTAGGAAATTGCTGAGACTGAAGCGATTTGTTAAAAATAGCTACCAGTGGAGCCACCAGAGAAGTACCACACTTTTTGAAAATACAAGACGGAATGCCATCAGGTCCAGGGCAATATGACACTTTTAGCTTCCTCAGCGCAAGCTCAACCATTGATTCGCTTACATGGAATACATCAAAGTCTAATACGTCACATGGCACGATGCGATTGGCTACATCGGTTTCGGCAGCTGTTGGAATGCGGATATCAAATGCACTTGAAAACTGTCGAGCAAAAAGCTCACATTTCTCCTCGGGGCTACTTGCCAAAATATCTCTGTGGTGCATTGTTGTTGGCAAACCACTCTCCTTGCGTTTCGTATTTACAAAATTCCAAAAACTTTTCGGATTCCGGCGAAGGTCATTCTGCTTCCTTGCGACGTAGTTTTTATACAAACGCCGATTGCATCCGCGGTAAATACGGCTAGCCTCATCCAACTGTCGTTTGGTAAACGGACACTTTCGCGAATTGTAGCGTTGAAGGTATGGTGTTGTCGAGTATGGTGTCATTAGCGTCCATCAGGACGCAGTGTTGGGGCTGTATAGTGCTATTACGTGATGGCCCGGCTACCGGTAACTGAGTACTTTCAATCGCAGCCCTCCATAGGTCGTACATGCACGCGTCAGTGAGTGCGCCTTTCGGAATGCGTCCAACGTTTCCATATTCGGTATAAGATGCGAGTCGATTTCGTAAAACTCCTACCTCCAACTCCCACGCAGGACCAGAACGACAGCTTGTCGCTCGCTGAAGGGGATCGACTGCGATGAGAGGAATAGAGGCTTCCACGTGGCTAGCGGCAAATCTTTGCCACGGTGGTGAACATCCTTGGGTTGATGATGCAGCGCTAGAAGCAATGAAGGGAAGAGCGGACGAAGTGCTCAAAAAAGCAGGGTACTTGCCTGTAGTCGGAATTCGGAAGACCCCATCTTCCAGCACACACGCAGGACCGGGACGACTGCTGGTCGCTGGCTGGATGGGCTCGACTGCGGTGAGAGGAATAGGGGCTTCCTTGAGGTTGGCGGTAAATCTGCGTCCCGGTGTCAAGAATGAAGATGGCAAACATGCTTGGGTATACGGTGTAAAACTGGAAACAACGAGGGGTACAGCGGACGAACTAGTTAAAATAGCAGGGTACTTGCCTGTAGCCGGAACTCGGAAGACCCCGTCTCCCATCTCACACGCAGGACCGGGACGACTGCTGGTCGCTGGCTGGATGGGCTCGACTGCGGTGAGTGGAATAGGGGCTTCCTCAAAACTTGTGGCAAGCGTGCGTCCCGGACTGAGGAATAAATTGAGTTTGCTGTAGCCTATTCCATTAGAACAACTTCCTCTGACGTAAAACTCAACGGATCGTCGGATGCAGCAGCGGCTCCAGGGCGCCAAAAATTTTCTCCAAATCTGTTGTCACTGAACTCCCGGTAGACCAAACCTTTCGGCCACGTAGAGGTAGATAATGCTTTGGATTTCAGCTCCATATTTATGCCAATTTTGAATGAAATAAAGGACATTGTGCTTATGTCTCTGCCTTTGGCCACAAGTCCGACAACTTGTACATCCTCAGTGCCAAGGCGTTTCTTGGCTAATGCGGAAACTTGATCGACAGAAACATCTCTTGCTATACGCGACAGATACAGCCAAAATTTCGGTTGACTAGGCGGTACTGTGGCGATTTCTAATGATGGAGAGGGTGTACTACCTGTCCCAAGCAACAGAGGCGGCTGCTTATCCTGAGATGGTTCAGCAGCTGTGCTAAACAACCTTCTGCTTCTGGTGAACCTTGGATCAACACGGGTTGTTACCCGCCTGAAAGACTTCGGAGTGCATGTACTAGAATTGATTAGCTTCGCAAAGTTGGTTCTGATTTCGGCCTTCAATTCACCCATTATTTCAGTTTTCAAGTTCTGCATAATGTCGCTATGCGAATTGAGGGCATGCCCTTGGCCCACCTCATAAGCGGCACGTGTTGTATTCCGAAGACGCATGTCTTTCATCTTTCCGAAGACGCATGTCATTATGAGTAGCAGTTCGCCGATATCTATGTATCCGTGTCCGTTGTGCCACGGGGCTCAGAATAGGGTCAGTTTCAGCCGCACTCGGGAGAAGCGCAACTGACGAAAAATTGCAAGTGCCGGGGCTGGGAATCAAACCCATGACCATCCACATATGAAGCGAACGTGTGACCAACTACGCCACGGGCCCCGACACTTCTTTCCTGGGACGCAGTAAATCCAGACTGGAGACTGTCGAACTGTTAGCCAAAAACGCTTGAGATCATGCTTACATTTGGTTATGGTTTGCATTAGAGTTCTTATAGATGCAGCCATTTGAGCCCTAGTTTCACCAAGAGCAGATCGTGCGTCTCCTGTTCGATGTATTGCACAGATTAAAAAGTAACCGTAGTTCTGCAGTAACGTCGACATTGCCACTCGATTTTGGTTGGCTACGTATCACTCGTTTTGGATGCGTATCGAGACACTTAATAAAACAAAGAAAGGAATTCGTCCAGATTTTTTTCTGGGAAAGTTCAAGATAATTCCTTATGGGATTATTGCAAGAGTTTTTTTCAGGACTCAACAAAGTTCCTTCCCGGATTCTTCCAGAAAATCCTGATAGGATTCTTCCAGGTATTCCTTCCATGATTCTTTCAGGAATCTTTTCCGGAATTCTTCCAGAATTTCTTCAGGAATTCCTTCCGGGATTTTTTTCCGGGAATTCTCCCAGAATTCTTTCCGAAATTGTTCCAAAAGTTTATTTCGAGATTGTTCCGGGATTACTTTAGGGATTCTCTGTGGCTGGAATCCATTCAGACATTCTTTCTGGAATTCTTTCCAGGCTTTCCTTCCGGAATTCCTCGAGCAACACCTTCCGAGATTAATCAAAGAGTTTTCCTTCAGAAATTCACATAATCCTCCAGAAATGTTTGGTATTTTTCTGGGATTCTTTCTAGAATTATCCTGGAATTCCTCCAGTTATTCCTTCCAGGGATCTTCCAAGAGTTTCTCCAGATTTTTTTCAGGAGTGCTTAGCAGGATTCCTCTTGAAATAACTTTCAGGATGTTTGAGTAACTTGTATAGAATTTTCCGGAATGGAGGAAGGCCACCAATGTGATGGATTTGCTTAAAACCGCGAAAATTCGACACAGAAGGAAGGATAAAAAGACTCCTCCCAAAGTTATGGTGGTCTGCCGGTGTGGACAAGCCCTAGAGAGAGAAACCCAAAGCTAGTCAGGAGTTCAATAGAATATCAAATGAAACCTGCCGGTTCCCTCAAATGAAACCTGCCGGGGGCAAAACGATAGGAACTAGTTAAAAAGCTAAAGGAGTTTTCAAACGAGGTGGGCCCGTTCACCGCTATGCACGAACTATGGACCAAAATTGGGCGCTGATGTAGAAGGATTAGGAAATCGCGGAACAGTTTATCTACCATTTCGAGACTGTCTACCAGATGAATGTTATGATGTCACAGCGATTTATGGTTTGCTAGACATGAAAACTTGGCAACACCTATTGAACACAAACAAGAATCATACAGCTCCGGGCGAGGACCGTATAACGTATGAAATGCTGAGGTAACTCAGTCCGGCGAACACATAGTACATGTGATATCATAGCAGATGGGAACAATATGTGGAAGCAAGGTTTCGTGGTACAACCGGAAAAGGACCAACATAATGTATCCAGCAAGCGTCCCATATCAGTGATGCCGGTAATCAGGGCGTCCTTCGAAGACAATTGACGGATTTGAGAGAGCTATCGTGAAGAAGGCGGAGCTGGATCGGAGACTAGTTTCGAAAATTCAGAAACATAGCTTGAAAGCGAGTTTCCAATCAAATGAAATGCAAGCTCATGGTTTACTCGACGTTATAAAAAGTTAAAAGGCAGCCAATTAAATGCCCCATAATAAATTACAAAGTTTCCATAAATAATTCGAAAATTTCCAATAAATAAATAGGGGTGGAAGCAATAATAACTATAAAAGTTCCATAAACAGATAAAAGTGCATAAATAAATCAAAATTTCCCATAAATAATTGATTTTCGAGAAATAAACAATGTCAGAATTTCCACAAATAAATCAACCATAAAAACTATATTTTTTCCAACAAAAAAATATCGAACATACTATAACAGAGAACTATGATAGAAAGACTGAATCTGTGTGTGTAATTTAACAGACAATTGCTTGCTGTTCGAATTATACCGGGCAAATTCTTGGATCTGTGGATTGTCTACAGCCGAATCGACGCAGTTATGCCGCAGTTTAATCCTCTATGTGGCTTCGGCGCGTGGCTCGGCCGATACTTTTACCTAGAATTGCATTCAAGTTGATTGCTCGTTGATTCGTATTTATTGCTAAATTTTCAATTGCTTTTATGATGTTTTAAAAATGGGAATTTTTAAATTTTTTATGGAAAATTTGAACTTTTTATATGAAAAAAAAATGTAGTTATTTATTTAATTATTGAATTATTCGTCGAAATTCTGACATATTTTATTGCTCAAAAATCAGTTATTTATGGGAAATTTTGATTTATATATGCACTTTTTGATAAGTTTATTTGATATTTTGTAGTTTATTATTGCTTCCAGCCGTACTTCTTTGTTATGGAAAATGATCACTATTTTATGAGTCGTTTATATTTTAGCCAAAGTTATAATATCTGTTGAAGATCATACGTTAAAATCCGGATCTCAAAGGGTTAATAATCTTAAAACTAAACACGTAGAACATAAATTGTAAACCACACAAACACTTAGCAAAATTGTATCTACACAGCACACAACCAGAGCCTTACCTTACGGAAAAGGCCTAAAGCTAGAAGAAAAGGGAATGATGTTTTTTTATTTTATAGATTTTGAGTATTTCTTCGCAATTTCTTGCTAGGTTTCCTTCAGAAAATCTTTCAAAAATTCTTTCATAAAATTCTTCTTTAGATTTCTTTTAAAAATTCTCAAACATGTCCTCCAGAAATTCTCACAGAAACTCAAAACAGAAAATCAAAAATTCTTCTGAAGATTCCTTTCGAAATTTTTCGAAGGATACCTATAGAAACTCCTCTGGGGAGACATTCAGAAGTTATCTTGTAATTTATTCAGAAATTGGTTAAAGGTTTTCTTCTAATACTTTTCTAAGGATGTTATTTGATAAACTTCCATAGTTCCCTTAAAAAAATTATTTCAAAAAATCTTTCGTGGATAAATTTGGAAATTTCCTTCAAGATTCCTTTAGAAATTTCTCCACAGATTCTATAAATTTTATGGGGGTTTAAGCTTCTATTTTTCCATACTTGTATTTCACATTTTTTCATTTTTTTTCTATAGAAAATCCTTTAGAGATTGCTTTAGAAATCCCACCCAGGATTTTTTCAGAAATGCCTCTAAGAAGAAATCTCTCATATCGCTTAGAAAATCTACCATTGATTTCTTCCAAAATTATTCCATGTTCACTAAAAAATTCTCCATAAATTTCTGCTGGAGTCCCTCTATAAAACCATGAGTTTTTCCATAAACTCCTCTAGAAAATCATGAACTTGGATTTTTTTTTTCATAAATTTCCCCTGGTATTCCGTTAGAAAATCCGCCATTGATTTCATCCAGAATCTCCAAAGGTTTTTTTTAAAGCCTTACATGGAATTCTTCAGAAATTCCTCCAGGGATTTCTTCGTAAAACCTTCTGGGGATTTTTAGAATATTCTCCAAAGAATCCTTAAGTTTTTGTATCAGGAAATACTTCAAAAATTCTTTCAAAAATATTTCCAGTGGATCTCCACAAATTCTTACAGGCAATTCTTCACAGACTGTTTTAGTATTTCCAAGAATTGGAAAATCTTGCTGAAATGATTCCCGGGTTTTCATCAGGTATTCCTCCGAATATTCCTGCAGGAACTCCTCCAGAGTTTCAGAAGTTCATTCAGTGATTCCAGCAGGAATTCTTCTGGAGATTCCAACAAAAAACTTATAAAGAGAGTTCTACAGGTATTTTTCCCGGCATTCTTCCATGCCCATGGTGCGTCTAATGATTACTGAAAATTCACTTTTTTCTGGGAAATATTTTGATTACACTTCAGAAGAAGCCATTGGTAAATTTATTTGGTATAGCAAATTTTTAATTCAAATAACAATAAAAATAAATTCAAAATTAAAAAGGTCGTTTCAAACTCCTAAAGAAATACACAACTGAAAAATACTCTAACCTAACAAAAAAGAAAAATTCGGGGAAAATCTGTTTCTTCGAAACACCAAAATCCAACCTTTAAAAAAGAGCAACTGATTTTTAAATAGGTTCCCGGGCACCAAAATTCATGAAAATTTGGATTTCGGTTCAGTTTGACATGCAGATTCAGGAGTCATCTCAACACCGCTAAAGAAGCCAATTGTCGTGGGGCGCCAATCTTAATGCTTGCCAAGGGCGCCATGGGACCACGCTACGGCTCTGCACACGACCAACAATTATAACAATCACACACATGCAAATTGGCCCTAAGAGAACATTTTTATTGAACAATAAATTAGTTTGTACTCGACACTCGAAGCATACACTCGTTCGCTTAACCTCCCTCGCTAGAAAGAAAGTCCCTCAGACCCCCAGTGAGCACGCGGTACAGTGAATGACGTGTCCCAAAATCAGCTCGTCGTTGCTACACGAAATTTGTGACTACCTAGGCCTGAAGAATAGTGTCGTCCCTAAAAACCCAGTGCGCGGTAATTGATCGCGCCAACAATATCAATATAACAAATAATAAAAAAACAACCAATAAACTAACGTTGTTTGGAGTTTCGCCGCCTTGCCTCTCGCATAGGTACGCAATTTCCATCCGAGTTAGAAAACCGATTCCACCTGTCATTTTATTTACGTCTCTGAACGGAAAAGCCCCCATAAAAACAACCTGCCCTGCACCCAGTTGTCGACATCGACAGCGAAAGAATCGACTTGAGCCGCGCATGAGAGACAGAGAACGTTTCAATCCAAGACGAAAACAACTGAACTGGGTGATCCAAGATCGAAAGCTCAATACGTACGTATGACGATGATACGGCTGCGCTGCTGGGACCGGATGGCAGAAATTCGAAAAGCGATTTATTTTTTTCCCTCGATTTGCGATTTATATTTGGCAATGTTGTGCAATGTTATTTTCTTTGGGTTAGTCAGTGTGATTCTTGTTTCCTTCTGGAGATATATTTTGCATTCGTACTTTTCCTAATAGTAGTCCATGACTTCGCTTTAAGCTTATTTTGTTTACATATTATTTACTCATATGAATTTAGTTCGAAAAAGTTCAATATTACATGGAACACACTGAAAAACATTTTCGTTTGATTTACATTGGAGTGACCGTTTCACGACACCAGTAACATATCAATAAATTCAAAAACGCACAACTGAAATTAACATCAGGCCTGACAACTTCAGAAATCAACACTGTTCAGTTCACTGAAACCTGGCAACAAAATCCGATCCTAGAATCGGATGCCAATAATTGTTCCTACACTCTTCGACACGCCCAGCATCAATCCATCTACTTCATCGCCTCAGTCAGAATGTCAGTCGATTTGTTCCGTTCAAGATTTTGCAACGCGCATCAAGCACCTTCACGCTCATCACCATCATCATCATTGTGGCCGTCGTCGTCGTCGTCGTCGCAACCATCAACATTTCTCAATTCACCCACCTAATCACCGTCTGTCAATCAACTTCCTTCCGGCGAAGCGACGGCGTGGTCGGTGCCGATCGATGCATCATGTTCTGAAATCGCTGTTCTTAGCCCGAAAGCGAAAATCGTTCCCGAAGGGCCTTCAATTTTCCATCAATCGAAATCTCTTCCCTGTTTTCGTTCCCGCGCTGTCCATGTCCATCCGCCGTCACAGTAAATCAGGCCGAAATTGCCGAATAAATCAATCACCGCCGCCGCTTGCAAAACATTTCTTCAATCTGCGAGCGTCCTCGCCGCACCTGTTCCACTCGACTGGGAGATTGGGGGGAGAATCTTCCCCGGCCTATTGCTCGGTGTGGCGACGACGTTTGACGACGATGCCACACCGCGCCGCCGTGCCAGGTGCTAAGACAAGTTCCTGAGAACATGGTCCCAGCCCAGTTTCCCACCATGACGACGACGAAGACGAACGTCGTTGTTGTGGCTGGCTGTTGACTGTCTGTCTGTCTGTAGGATGAATCTGGAGGAAACACAAAGTAAGTATCTTCCACCGAAAGATACCTACCGGCAGCAACGGCAATGCAATGGGGAGGCAAAATTGCGATTAAATCAGATCATTCGTCGGGGTCTCGGAACCGTGTAATAAGCTTGTTCTTTTTGCCATCGCGAGGAAATGCGAGTTATTGTTGTGGGAAAAGGGTTGGGTGATTGAAAATCGGAGAAATATGATGCTGGCTTTCTTGTTCTTGGTGTAATGTTCCAACTGGAAACGTGCATATTTCCTAGCTTAGTGACCTATCAGCTCTTCTACTGTCATTCTTAAATCTCAGATCATAACTTTGCTAATCATACATGCTTGCAGTCGTTTATCATGTGTCAAGCACGAAGAAAGGTGTGCTTATGAAATGATCCTGAAATGGAACCTAAGCATTCTCAGTATGATCTAGCTGAATAGACGCGCAGTTGTCGTTCTCGGTCATAAGTTACGCTCAATGCTCGACAGATGATGCTCCTCCTCATCTGCCACATTGGACACGGGTGGAACCTCTCCAGGAGGTCCATCTGGGATTCCACAGGAATTCCATCTCTGACTCCTCCTAGAAATGCTTCCCGTTTTTTCCACAAACTTGTTCCAGAATTCCTCCAGGAGTTGTGGGATTCCCACAATGTTCTTGATGATTCTCTGGGGTTCTACCAGGAGTTTCTTCTGAGATTCCTAAAGAAATTCTGTCTGTGATTTCTTCAAGAGCTCTTGCCAGGATTCCTCCAAGAAGTACTCCCGAGATTTTTTTCTGGAATTTCCTAAAAAAAAAATACCTTCTGAGATTAGTCGAGGAATTCCTAGATTCCTTCATCCTCCAGGAATTCCATTCTAGATTCTCCCATGGGGATTAACACTTTTCAAACCAGGAAATCCGCTTTTATCCGTTCCTAACTGTCGCTAACCGCTGCTAACCGAGCAGCAGTTAGATGCGGTTAACGACGGTTAGCAACGGATAAATGCGATTTTTTCCAGTTAGCAAAGGAAATGTCATTCCCCTTGGATTCTCCTAAGAATTTCTATTGGAATATCTTCAGAAGTTTGTTTTGACTTCCAGAAGGTATTCCTGAGAATTTTTCCTGGAGCTCCTTCCGGCATTCTTTCAGGAACTACTTCTGGGATTGCTTCAAGAATTCCGGGTATTTATTTTGAGCGAAACTACTCCGGCAAGAGTTCCCAAAGGAATCTCGGAAGTAGTTCACGAAGAAGCTCCAGAATAAATTTCAGAAGCAATTCCTGGGTGGGATGGGTGACAAAACGTCGAAACGTCAAATGATAATTTTCGAAGGGATATTTTTTTTTCTTGCATTTATTTATAGGCTCATTCGTGCAGAACACATTACGGAGCCAAAATCAGAGTATTGAATAAACATAATGGTTAAACAATTGGTAAACTTAAAATTATCACTTCGTGCTTTTTCGAGCTGCTTTTTTTGGGACGCAGCATCTCCTTGGATCCTGATGTGGCAAATTGTGCTCGTCTCTCACTCGCTTGCTGCTTGTTTACCGCTTCCTGTATCGCTGAAGTCAAATTCGTCAACTTTTCTAATGCTTTCCCCTGTCTTATCTTCTGTTCCGCTTCTTCTTCCTGTTGTCTCTGCTGTCGTGCTGCTCCCGATTCCGTAACTTGTATTATTTCCGCGTCAATTAGTTCCTCTTCGATCATCTCTTCTCCGACAGAATCCGTTTCGTCCAACAGTGACACAAGTCCGCTTTCAACTATTTCCGCATATGATACTTTTTTCCTTTTCTCTTTCCGTTTCTGGGTTTTCCTTTGCGGGCAGGAATCTTTTCGATGCCCTTCCAGATTGCACAATAAGCATTTGTTCTAGAGGCCATCATAAAATATCCTCGCTTTCCAGTCGCAAACTTCCAAGGCAGCAGGGATTTCCTTTTCAATATCAACGTACACACCACGAACGCCAGTGTGAAAGTGATTTAATCCAAAACCGCTTGGAAACTCCTCTCTCACCATTCTTTTTACAATTCCATACTGTCCAAGTACCGACGACAGAGCGTTGTCGGGTAACTCTGGCGGCAAATCAAAGACTCGCACATATGCAACGTTTCTGCCCAAGGCTGGACATGTACACGTCGACAATTGTACCGTTGGAGTAAGCAAACTTCAAACACTCCTCATTACACCCTAATGCGTCTTCGAAGGCTTCCGACGATTTGAACGTTATGCAAATCGATTTATCCTGTGGCATCTTGTAGATGGTTTCCATTTGCTTCACATCCGCATTCAACCGCTTTGTGAATCCAGTAATCTCTTCCCAGCCGGGTGGAGATGCTCTCACGGGGAAGCGAAATTGCAACGTATTGCAAATCATTGCTTTGACGAACAGGCGATAATCACAAAGCGATTGTGAACAAAAGAGTTCAAGCACTGACACTGTATGACAATCGAACCAACTAATGATACCAATCACTGCGGAGTGATCTTGTGCTGCGTCCGCTGCAAACCGAAGCAGAAAATAAACTGTCGAAGGGATAGAATGTTGAAAGGACAAAACGTCGATAAGTGAAAGAATGGCTTTCTTTTAAAAGAATAAATAATCACTATTTACTTACACTATTCATTTTCGACGTTTTGTCCCTTTCGACGTTTTGGCATTCGACGTATTGTCTTTCGATGTTTTGTCCCTAGCCTTCGGGAAGTTCTTGTAATTTTTTTTTAGAAACTGTTTACAGGATTTCTTCAGCAACTCTTTCCAGGGCTCATTTTGGAACTCTTTTTCGGTTTTCTCCAAGAGTTCTCTTTGTAATTCCTGCAGATCCTTCAGGATTTCATCCAGAAGTTCATTCTTAATTTCTTTCAGGCGTTTCTAATGGACATACTCCAAGAGTTAATTAGAGAGAATTTTGAGAAATTCCTGCTGCGTGTTATATATGGCATTCAATCCTACAGGATTTCATTGAGGAAATACTCCAGCAAGTTTCTTCTGGTTTTCCCCCAACGGGAGTTCCCGGAGGTATTTCAGATGGAATCATTTAGAAATCTTAGAAGAAAATTCTGTGGGAAACCTACATGAACCCCCTGAAGAATCTCTACAAGAACTCCATAGGAATTCTACTAGAAACACCTAAAGGAGTCCTGGAACACATTTGTGGAGAAGCAGCGAAGAATTTCTTGAACGATTCCCGGATGGATTTCCTCTGTGGAATATCAGAACAACCTCCTGCTACTGTGCTGCCATCAGTTAGCGGCAGCAGCGAAAAGTGTAGACAAGAACCTTTATAGCATCTACTTTCCAGCCGGGCTTCGACACCATCACTTGTATACAATCCATCGTCCGTGCTACTCTTGATTGTCAACTTTCTCAAATTCTCACCTCAAGCTCACGGAAGAGTGGTAGTCAAGAACTGTATATCAAGCAGAGGCCATGGCGTCCAAGAGCTGGAAAGAAATCGGAAACGTGCTTCACTTGCAACAAGCCTGCACATTTTCCTGTGAACTGTCCCCAGAAGCAAGGTAACGTCGAAGTTCAAACAAAGTGCTCTTTGTGTGATGCTGACCATATTACCACAAGTTGAGAGAATTTTCACGAGCAGGAAGATCAGAAACAGTGAATAGTCAGTCAATTTAGTTGGTTTCCGTGAACAAAATCTGCAAAAAGGGCTTGACGATGGTGTTTGACGCAGAGAAGTGTGAAGTCTGGAATAAATGAGAAAGCTTGATCGTTTTGGAACTGCTGTAGATGGTATGTATAGTCTAAATCAGGAAAAGGCTCACAAGTCGTTCCTGTCGGCAGAAGAGGAAATTTGGCAGAAGCGCCTCGGTCATTTGAATCAGCAGATTCTGGAGAAATTGGTAAGCATGGTCGACGGTATGGACGTGAAGAAAGAACCTTGGTTGAAATGTGTATTGTGCATTAGATGAAAGTGTGCGAGAGATTCCTTTCGTGCAAGTTCTTCAAAAGCCGAAAATCTGTTGGATCTGATTCATGCGTGTTGGGAGATTGACAGAAAATAGTCCGATTTCAATCACAGTAGGCCTTGAACGAATCGTTTTTGCTCGAGTTCGACATTTGCTCACTACCGCCACCTAGTTGAAGGCTGGCCGAACTCAGTCCTTTTAGCATTGGGTGAACATGCTTCCGTGAATATGATTTGAATCGAAAAATGTTCGAAGCGTTACGTCTGTTTGACTGTGGTTAAACTAACAACTGTGCAAAGTAGTACACTAAAACCTCTTTTTGTGCAGGTTATTTTTATGAACTTTTAATGTATGCACCTTTTATGCAGGGCATAAAACTACATAAAAAGAGGAAGAGCAATTCAGAACGAATATTGTGCATAAACAATGTTTTAATGAAAATGGTTGATTTTTGCGTGACATGAGTTATGGACATTCCCTTGTAGAAAAGTCGTGGTTGTAATATTCGTTATGAAATCTCTATGAAATTGGTTACAAAATTATGTTTCTCTAAATGCTTCCTAAGGAAACCCACAGAGTACGAACACAAAGTGATCAATACATAACATAATTGTAGTCTTTATCTTCACCATTCGCTCCTTACTGCAAAGTAGGTAGAATCGCGCTACTTGGGCGGTGGCTTCTATATTCGTCTGTTTTCCACTTTAACTCAGTCAATCTTGAACCAATTGACACAATTCTTGGAATGCGGTGAGATAGGTATAGTATCTACCCGTGTACAAAATTTCAAGTCAATCGGTTCAAAATTGACCGAGTTACAGTGGAAAACAGACGAAAATAACAGACGAAGAAAACCACCGCCCAAGTAGCGCGATACCCTAGAACCATAAAAATCCTGTCTGCTCCCCTGTCGGACGCGATAAATTTACGTAATTGCTTATGGCTCGTATGTTATGCATGGCATCCACCGTGCGGCGTAACACGTGAGCTGTTGGCTTGATGATGGTTGTTCAGTATATCGGTTTCTTACCAACAGCAACAAAAGGGAAGAAGAAAAAACAAGCTGTTTTCATTCTGATGATACCGCAGTAAATAGTTTTCTTCTTCTTGCGAGGGGGAATATTGGCGTTTGTAAGAAGAGTCCTGTTTGGCAGTGTGTAAACATTCAGTTCTCACTGGTTTCGGTATGATTACACGTACCGAGCGAACCCATGTAGCACTCAGCTGCCCTTTACTAGGGATATACGAGATATAATGGGTCTACCGTTCGTTATTGGAACTTAGCTGACTAAGGCGGTACATACAACGGAAGGATGAATGTGAGCATAACTTACTGTTTTAGTAAGTAGTTGCTATTCCGTGATTTCCAAATGCCTGCTATTCTCGATGAACATCTTAATAGGTTCCAAGCTTTAAAAAATCTGTGACAGCCACATCGTTACGGGTATCGAGCAAAGGAAAGTAAAGGAAGGAATGTTATTATGCCATCCGTTACTAGAGACAGTGTACACCTTTTGCATATTCCATGACTGTTACGAAAAGTAGATCTTGTTTATGTGAAGAAATATATGATGAATTAAATGATCTGCATGGAACCATGGAACGATCTCACCAAATAAATTACCGGATTCACTCATATCGTCCCACCTTCCTCTACATTAAATTGGACTCGATTCAACGTAAGCAAACAACACCTTCTCTGATGTGGTGTTGCTCTAATCATGGGGTTGTTCGTGTGAAGTTGACTTTAGTGTTGATAAGCGCGAGCTCTTCATTCAGACCGCCGCGCTGCCGCGGATTAGCGAAATTGAAAGTTAAACCCCATCCCGCTGAACTGTGATTCACAAAGTGTGGCAAATGGCACGAACCAGCAAAATCTAACATTGCACACTCTTTTATCACCCTTCTCTTCTCTCGAAGTCGAGGAGGGAAGATATCAGATAGCACCAAAAAGAACAAGTTCCGAATAAAAGTCCCGGCGAGCTGTATTTACCCGGTAGCCGCCCGCTTGGTGTGGTGTCGGTCGCTTTCGATGTTTCTCGCCACTAACTTAGCGCGTGCTCGCCGCGAAAAGACAACCCGAAAAAAATATCTCACATTTTTTCGGTAGCAGCAGCCGGCGGCGGTGGCAAACCGAAGCGCCAGCCAGACATTGTAAAATACAATGTCAAACAAATTCGCTCGCTTTATTGAAAAGTATACTGACACAGCGGAAAATTTGCACAAGCTAAGCAAAACGAGAGATCCGGAGAGACCGAAGAGTGAGCGCGTGGTTGAGTGAGAGGCGGAAGGGTTACACTGTGGGTTAGATGTTTGAATGGCGTGAAATAAATGTCAACAAGTTTATCATGTTGAAAATGCTTTGACATCCATGTGCACAACAGAACATGTGCTCGATGAACAAATTGAGATTTGAAATTATGAAAAGAAATCCACGTACTCCGGTGAGACTCGAACTCACGACTCCCAATTCGCTAGACGGGCGCTTCTATTCCTTCAAGCTACGGAGTCACTCGACTATCTCCGTCGCCAGCAGGCCTAGAACTGAACTCGATTCCACAATCGCACATGGTTATCTTCTTTTCACAATCCAAACCCCCTTCGGATGGGATTAGATGAACATCTAACACATTGTCTGTTGTGCACATGTATGTCAAAGCGGGAGAGGAAGTTATTTTTAATTGTCGAGAGCTTCGGGCACTGCCTTCCAATCACTTATTGGTATGGCAATTAGTGTGCAGTCGGACTCTCGACGGGTCGGTCCTCGGCCGACCGAATACGGTAAGGGTGACCGTAGCACCTTACAAATGTCAATTTCTTGATTTTGCTTTGGCTGACCAAGCCATGTGGGAAATTACACTGTTGAAAATGCTTTGACATACATGTGCACAACAGACAATGTGTTAGATGTTCATCTAATCCCATCCGAAGGGGGTTTGGATTGTGAAAAGAAGATAACCATGTGCGATTGTGGAATCGAGTTCAGTTCTAGGCCTGCTGGCGACGGAGATAGTCGAGTGACTCCGTAGCTTGAAGGAATAGAAGCGCCCGTCTAGCGAATTGGGAGTCGTGAGTTCGAGTCTCACCGGAGTACGTGGATTTCTTTTCATAATTTCAAATCTCAATTTGTTCATCGAGCACATGTTCTGTTGTGCACATGGATGTCAAAGCATTTTCAACAGTGTAATTTCCCACATGGCTTGGTCAGCCAAAGCAAAATCAAGAAATTGACACAAGTTTATCATGTTATCGGTGTGATTGGAAATCAAACTTTAGACGTGCGAAACCTGCTATTTTTTTCTTACTTTGGCGACTTAGACTCACTGCATGACACACCAAGTTCAACATAGCATTTGTCAAAACCATAAGGTGACGAGTCTTTTTCATTTTATGCTGAAGATTTATCTTTCTAGTACGCCGATAACAAATTTTATACAATGTTGAAGTGCTAAGACCACATAACAAAAGCACGTGTCTAATGAACAAATTGAGCTTCAAATTGCAATAAAAATCCCCGTGCTCCGGTGGGAGTCGAACACACGACTCCCAATTGACTGGACGGGCGCTTTTATTCCTCCAAGCTACGAGCAGGGTAGCTACTCAGAACGGCTAATACAATTCCCGAGTTTTTCTTATTAGCTTTATGAAAAATTTGCCGATTCTAAAATATAGCAATTTAGAGTGAAAATTAAATGTAATATTCTTAGAAAAACTTAAGATAATGAATATGTTCAATCCCTTATTTAGCTAAATCTAGTATTGTTTGATTTGTTTGTCCGTATGAAAAAAAAATTGACGAATATCAAATTAAAACTTCGACATCTTTAGAGAAGATTCGCGGAACTCAAGCTGGATCAAATAGTAGAATGTATTCAGTTATTAGTGAAAAATAAAACAAAGAGGATATTCGTAGAAGATCGAAATTCCAAGAGACAGCACTTTTGCACTGCCCATATTCGCATAGTCGATGTAACCACCATTGGCAATGCCACCGTACAAAAGGTAATATCTGACGCGTGTGCATATTTGTGACCAGTTTTATTCAAAAGATCATCAAATCTAACCCTTAGTTAGATGTCAACGCGGAAAAAAGCTTGAACTTTATATTTATTCATTGTTAAAATTCCAAAAGTATGTTAAAAAGTGCAGTGGCGCTTACATCGACTATGCGAATATGGGCAGTGCAGTTGTTGTACGATCCTCTGTACTATTTCTGAAAAAGATACCGGTAAGATTTCAGCAGTCTTTCCTTAAAGATTATTGGCAAACTTGTTTGCTAACTGATAGAGCGATAATAGAAAAAAAAAGTTATTGGGGTTTGGTGGTATATTTGGAAAGATTACTCGTGAAAGATAAAGAACTTTGGAAACAATTTCTAGGGCATTCTCTGAGAATGACTGGTAAAATCCTAGTTGAATTTTTGGTGGTAGTTATGCAATTTCAGCGAAACTGTTTGCAATAGAGTCTATGGTAACTGCAGAATGTCAGGTAGATTGCTTTATAGTTTCTACGAGCAATTTATGAGATCGAAGAAAACTTTAAAATTGAAAAAATCCCACTGGTGTTCATCTAGTATTCTGGTATTTCATCAGTCTTTGAGAATCAACTAGAAACTACATCCTTTTTGGAATTCTTTTTGTGACTCTTTGGGAACTCCTCCAAAAATTTCATTTCAGGAAAAAGGCGTTTTAAATACCTATTTCTTCAAATTTTCATCAAGAATTTATTCTGGAGTGTGTATTTCCTCTGTTAATTTCTCCAAGGGTAAACCATGAATTGCTTGAGATGTTTCTTCAGAATTTACTCGAAAAGTTCCTATCAGAAATCCTTTTTGAAGTTTCTCTGCTGAGTATTTGTTATTTTATAGGTGTTTTTGTATTTGCTGAGTATTTGTTCAGTATTTCTCCTGGAAATTCCTTTAAAATTTACTCCAGATATTCGAATATTCTTGCAGGCGACCCTTCAGGACTTACTTTTGGCGTTTCTATAGAAGTTTTCAAGAATTTATGAGGACATTTCATCAGAATATTCAACGAGAATTTCTTCGAGAGTTCCTCCAGTAAAGCCGCCAAGAGTTTCTTATAAAATTTCTTAGATTTTTTGTTCTGTAGTTTCTTCGGAAATTTCTTTGACAGCTCCTCCAGTAGTTCTTTTGAGAATTCCTTCGTGATTTCCTGCACGAATTCCTTTAACCCTAGTAGGATATTGGAGAATGACCCAAACAGTCTCACTGAACATCGTGGTGTGCCTAGCTTAACATCCTAGGAGGGTAAATAGGTCCTCATGCATTTTTTTCAAAAATTCCCTGAGATATTATCCAGCATATCCCTATGAATTTTCTTCGGGATTTTTTTTCTCTGATTTCTTTCCAGAATCCTTTCAGAGGTTTCTTTGTTATGCTTCCATAAATTCTGCCGGGAATTCCTTCAGGATTTCCTTTGGAAATAACTTTCGTGGTTCGTAAATTCCCTAACATTAGTTTCCCAAAATTGCAGTCGGGGCGAGTCATAGGAATCCAGCCACAAAATTCTACGGTCTGCGTTTGGTGCGACGCAATGTGAAAGTTACATTTTGAGTTGTTTGTTGGAGTACCTACATAAAGTATGTATTTATCAGAAATAAGGCTGACACAAATTTCGATTTTCTCTAATGTCACCGCCCCCTCGGAAAATTTTGGTCGAAATTCGACATTTTGAGGGGGGACACAAATAAATTATTCAAGAAATTTAAACTTTTTAAAATGAAATTAGAGTCGTCGAGAAAATTTCTAAACAAATCCGATGAGTTTGACGATTTTGCCTATTTGTTTGGGTAATTTTGCATCAAATGCACTTATTATTTATCATCCCCCCCTTAACGAGTCAACGAGTAAAGTGACAAAAGAAGAAAATGAGATTTGTTCCGGCCTAATTTCGGGAACAAACCTATTCAAGGGTTCCCTCTGAAGGTTCATCAAGAATTAATTCAGAAGCCTTCACATAAATACTTATAAATATTCGTTGAAAATGCATCCTTTCAAGAAGTTTTAATGAATTGTCTCCAGAATTTTCTATATTATTCTTTTGGTCATATGTACTGTTCTTCCAAAATTTAGTACTGTTCTGTGCACCATCAAAAAATTTGAAGTATTTTCATGTGCAACCCGGAGTAAGCTTACGTGATGCTTTTTGGGAGTTTTCCGCATTTTTTTGTTGGAATTCTTCGATATACTTTTGCAATTTATCCACAACGCAGTGCAATGTAGGAATATTATTATTTATTTTTCAGTGATTTATATAACTTTTTTTTATTTTTTCCTCAAAATTCTTGATTGAGGAGCTCCTTGTATCTGATTTTATTCTGGAAGTTCCTTAGGGTATTCCTCCTAAATATAATAATTTATTGTTAGAGATATTTTAGCGTTTTATTGATTATTGTAATGCATCCAGGAATTTCTGCCGGATTTTAAGAACGTTGGTTTTCTCCAGAATCTTCGTAAATAAATGTTCTAGAGAGATTTCCCAGAAGTGGAAACTTCAGAACACATCCCAGACAGATCTTTTAGAATAATTCCGACAGAAAATACTGAAGGAACTTCTGGAGGAGTCCTAGGTAGTTTTTTCTGATGAATTTTCGAGAAGCTTGCGCAAGATTTCTCGGAACACGTGCTGGACAAAATCCTGCAAGAATTACCGAAACCAAAGCTTCGATGAAATTCCCGGAGGATTCTTGCTGGAACTTCTGAAAGTATTTTCGAATGAACTAGATCAATTCTGATATAGAAAACGTTTGAAAGAATTCCTACAGGAACTCTCAGAGGATTTTTTTTTTTGAAAAACAAGTGGGGAGGAGTTTCCAGATGAAATTTCCAGAGAAACTTCCAGCAGATATGCCGGAGGAACTTCCGAGAGAATTCTCGAAGGAACTTCTAAGGGAATTCTTGTGGACACCTTAAAAAAATAAGAGCATCCTGTGCAAGAGTTCCCGGAAGAACTTTCAAAAGGATTATCCGCATAATTTCTTGATAAATTCTTGAATGAATTTCTGAGATAATTTCGATACAGTTTTTTGAAGAAATTCCTGTACCCTCTGGAAACAATCCTGCAGCAACTTCCGAAGAAATCTCAGAAGAAAATTTTGAAGAGCAAATCGAGACAAGTTTCCAGATGAAATTTCCGAAGGGACTTTTCGGCTGAATTCTTGTGGGAACATTCAAAAGATTTTCATTAGAACCTCGTGCAAGCATTTCCGTAGAAACTTTCAAAAGCATTAGCGGAAGAATTTTCTGGAAATCTCTTGATGAATTTTTAGAGAAAAAAATTTCTGGGAGGATGTCCAGATTTTATTAAAAAAATCTAATTGGACTTTTGAAGATATTCTTGAGGAACTGCTGGGAGAGTCCCTACACAAAAGGTTCGGATGAAGGTACTTCCAGAACAATTCCCGGAGAATCTTCCGCGAGAATTTGCAGAGAAGCTTTTGGAAGATTTCCTGTAGAAACTTCCCGATGAATCTTTGAGAGAACACCAGGAAGAAGCTTAGGAAGAATTTTTGGAATAGCTCACAAGGGCGAATCTGGAAGTATTTTTGAAAAAAAAAAACTTATGAAAACTTCCTTCGCAATTCCTGAAAGAATTCCTTGGAAAACTTGTAAGAAACCACATGGTAGAACTTTCGGAGAATTCTTGGAGTAACATTCGAAGTAATTCCCGAAGGTATCTTTAGACGAATTTCCGAAAGAAGTTTTAGACGCATTTCCGGAGGAGCTTCTGTAAGAGATCACAGAAGAATTTATACACAAGTTCCCAACGAAACTTCTAAAAGAATCCATTCAGGATCATCTGAAAGAGTTCCCGATGCAAATTTCGGAAGAACTGGGGATTTAAAGGGTATCAAGACAACTGCAGATCCTTTATCTGCATGAAGAACTGGACCGACCCAAATTTACAAAATGGTTTATCCAAGGGAACAAATTCAAAAATCGATTCATAGTTTGCTTTGGAGAGATTTGTATTGCTTGAGAGTTGGACAGCTGTCGAAAGGAGAGATCAAAGACTCTTTGAAATTCATTTAAGGTGTTGAAAAAAAAATGTACAAAAATCTGAAAAAAAACGCAGTGACTAATAGAAAAGGTAATCTTTAGTATACAAAAATAGAAGATTTTTCTTATATTTGAAAACACAATTTTCACTGGAATTTCTCGAAGATTTCCCAGTATAACTCGTGCAGGAATGCTCGGAGGAACTCCTAAAAGTATTACCGAAGGAGCTTACAGAAAAACTTTCCGTGGAATTTGAAAAGAAATATTGAATTCCTGGAGGAAGTCTCAGTGGAACTCTAGAGAAATTCCCAGTAGAACTCCTGAAAGGATGGAACTCTTTAGAGGAAACTCCAGGAATTCCCGGAGAAACTTTATCAGGAATTCTCGGAGGAACTCCTAGAGAAAATTTTAATGGAATTCCAAGAAAAATTTCTGAATCAACATCTTAAGGGACTTCTAATTTCTGCATGATTAAGCATTAGAAGTCCAAAGTCCTGAAATTCCTCATAAAATTTTCAGAAAGACTTCTTAATAAATTCTCAGTGCAACTCCTGCAGGAATTCCAGGAGGAACTCCTAGAAGTATTCCCGGAGAAACTCCCAGGGAAAATCCCAATGAAACTCCTAGCGTGGAACTCACAGAGAAGTTGCCTATTAAAATCGTAAAGGAATTCTTAATGAAAATGTAGAGAAACTCCCTACGGAATCTCTAGAAGAATTTCTACTGGAATTTCTCAAGGGATTTCCTACGTTACTTCTGAGTTCTTGAAGATTATATGTACATCAGAACCCGCTACTGAGATCCTGAAATTCCTTTGGAACTTTCAGTGAAATTCCTGAAAAAATTTTCAGTGAAACTCCTAGAGGAATTCCCCAGCGGAAGCTCCTTAATATATTCCCTACGTAACTTCTGAATTCTTCAATATTAAGTGCTGTTTGCAGTTCAGAAAGAAATATTTGGCTTATCATCATGCATGGGAAATTCCTTGCCTGAATCGCTCTAGAAACCATTTTTCTTGGTCCAGGTACGTAGTTACGCAAAAATGACAATTCAAATGGCAGTCACTGTAGAAAGTTTCTGCCAGGAAACGATCAAGAACTTTCTTGAGTAATTCCTTTTGAACACGAAACTAGGCTTTGACCATTAGGATCCAAGGCGGAACTCAGGAGTACGCAATTGAATATTCAGTGAAACTCTTGAATTGTTTATCCGTGAAACTCTTGCACAACTTCCTGGAGAAATTCTTAGAAGTATTCCCAGAGAAATTCCTAGAGAAATTCCGCGTGAAACTCGTAGAGAAATTCCAGTGGAGCTTCTAGAAGAGTTCCCAGTAAAACTCTTTGAGGAATTCTCAGTGGAAATCTAGAGAATGGCTACGTAAATTCTGACTTCATGAAGATTATACATTGGAATCCCCAGCAGAACTTCTAGAATATTTCACCACTAAATTTCCAATGGAATTTCAAATGAAATAACTGAATATATTTTCAGTGAGACTCCTGCAAGAATTCCTATAGGATCTTCCAGAAATATTCCCGAAGGAGCTCCTAGAGGAATACTCTAAGGATTCACTAAAGGTAATTCAAATGGAATTTCTGAAGGAATTCTCAGTGGAACTTTTAGAAAAACTACCAGTGAAATTCCCCAGGGGAAACTGGGAAACCAGAGAAACTACTTGAGAAGTAGAGAAATTTACTGTGGAACTCCTGGAGCAATTTTTGATCGAATTCAAAAAGAAATTCGTGATGCAACTCCTAAAGGAATTTCCTACGTAATTTCTGAATTATTCTCGTTCAAAAATACGAATCCCAGCTGGAACACCTGTAGTATTTCAGACTGGATTTCCTAATGGAAGTTTTAGTGAATCAGTAGCAAAACTTCTGGTGAAATTCCTAAACGAATTTCCTACGCAACTTCCTCATTTCGTCGCGAAGTTTCAAAATTTGCCCCATAGTGCAGCCAACCAGCATTGAACCAAATCAGCCGAAAACTTTTCCGACTGCCACCGACGACCGAGTGTGCGGCGCGAAGAAGTGACACTCTGCCCATCGCATCGTTACCAAGAACTTCGTAGCTAGATGTAGATGGCCTCAAGTTCTACAAAAGCGTTCGACTTCTTCGGGGCTAGTAGTTTTTGCCTCTTGGAAGAAAAGTTATTTCGATTCGATTTTGCTTCCTAGCTAGTTGTCTGAATCTGCCGACGAAGTTAAGGCAAAACTTTTCTCCACAAACGGCAACTCACCTTCTCTTGTGTGTTCTGGACCAGAACTTCTGGCGGTGGCTTCAGCGAACTCTGTGTGAGTTACCTACTCGTAGAATTTGTTGTGACACTTGACGAAATCAAATTAGCACTTTTGTTGTTTTTTTGCTCACCCCACTCTGCACTGGCACTGTTCCACACTCAAGCCGGTCGCGACGCAGATAGCGAGATTCGCGCGCAATATGATTTCGCGTTGAGAGGAGAGGGAAATCGCGAAACGTCGATGACTGACGGCGACCGGTCGGCGGCGGGCACGCACGCGGTTGGTGGTTCGTTCAAGTTCACGGTTCGCGATCAACTGAAATTGTTCTCCGCACGGCGCACACACATCCGATCTGCGTCCGTCTGGCTACTGACTGATGATGAGGATGCTCAAAGTTTGCTCGCTCACAACTCATCAACCACACACAAAAATGTTATTATCGATGGACGCAAACGACGACGACGACGACGACGACGACTGTGAGGGCGAATAGCGCACGGTGTGTTGAAACAGGATTATTATCGCACTTTCATGAACCTAAAATATTTTTTCGTTATAAGTTAGCCTTAGCTGTATATATTAAGATTCTGAAGGTTAAAAAATCTTTCATCGGGGAAAATTAAAATAAATTCGATTTTAGTAGTTTACCCCTTTTCCCATATGATATGGTATTACGCAAATCTGATGAGCATAAACTCCGCTAGAAAAAGTCCCCTTTCTATTAATAAATTTGAAACCATTTAGAGAGAAACGAATGTAAAAGTCTTTACAACGAGTTTAAATTTGTTTGGCGTTCGTTTCATGTGTCCAGCCCACTTCAGTATGCCGAAAGTCATAAATCGTAATAGTCTACATTCCTTTCATTTGTCTGGCACATGGATATTTGTAATGGAGGTAAACAAATACTTCCCATTAGTGCGACTCATACATTTGAGGAAGCGCCATACACCTGTGACTCGTAGCATTTGCAGCACATACTCTTTATGTGATAATTTGCCTGAAATGGTAGGCATCAGTTGCACATACTTTGCATGTCAAACCACATCCACATGGATATTTGCCAAAAAGTATGAGTCGACTATACTGAGCGTGCATGACTCATTTGTTAAAGTTCTGCTTCTGATTTGTTGAGGACTTTTGTCCATACATAATCTTAAAATTAAGATTTGCGTTGTCATATTATGTTTATGCATTCAAAAATGATTATTCAACATTTGGTTTAAAATAAGTCACACCGGAGCAAGTTAAAATGGGCGGGGTAAGAAGAAACAGCGGGTTAACGTGATATTATCTAGTCATGATAAGCAATTTGAATGTCATAACATTTGTTTAATCAAACAATCATTTGGTCAACGATAATTATACATATTGTATTGAAACCTTTTTTCAAAACATCACAAGTTTTAATTAAGAATTTACCGAATGCAACGCATGCCTAATATATGTCAATGTGAATGACATCTTATAGTATAAGCCTAGCATATATTGGAAACATATCAATTTTGCAAGTAATCTGATGAATTGCAATAATGGTAGTCTCGTTTTTTTTATGTTCGTCTAGGTTATCTGTAGTTTTATTTTATAAGACACTTTGGTCATGATAAAACTTCATGCATTTTAATGGTTTCAATGTTATGACTGCATAAAATGAAGTTTCCTTTTCCCAAGTAAAATCCCTTTATTTTTGCAAAGTGAGTTTGACAACAGATTCAGTATGGGAAGAAATGTCTCTTGTCCTTGCAGAGCGTGATAAAAACGAATTAAAAAGTCACCCGTACACTCGATACCTTCTAACCATATTCTATGTGTCATAACTATTTAGCAATTATATCCAATGATTCCGAAATGAAGCATAAAATAACTAATAAAAATTCTTAAAAAAATGTATTGAAACCTCAAATTGCGTCAATCTACACATCACTGTTGTTGTTTTTTAAAATATATTTTATGGCATTCCCTATGATTTTGCATTCTTTGATAGATACTAGAGATGGTCGGGTTTCGGGTTTCCAAACCCGAAACCCGACACGAACCCGAACCCGTCGGGTACGGGTCGGGTTCGGGCTTGGAATTTTTAGAAAATTCGGGTTCGGGTCGGGTCCGGGTTTGAACAATTTCAAAATTCTCGGGTACGGGTCTGGTCGGGTTTGAATAACGTCAGGTTCAAGTCGGGTTTAATACCAGTGTAGATAAATCAATATTTTCAAAAATGCTTTATTTGATATGTCCGATACATTTAACTATTTTTTCTTAACTCGGGTTTGGTTCGGGTTTATTGACAAATATTTTCTCGGGTTCGGGTCGGGTTCGGGTTTGATCGACGAAAATTTTTCGGGTTCGGGTCGGGTACGGGTTTGACAGAACAAAAACTTCTCGGGTTCGGGTCGGGTTCGGGTTTTGAAATTGAAAATTGTTCGGGTACGGGTCAGGTTCGGGTCTGTAAAATCTGAAACCCGACCATCTCTAATAGATACGCATTTCGACCTCAACTGTTAGGTCATCCTCAATGCCTCGTACTTAATTCGATATTCTGTTTACGTACATGTATTCCGCTAACATGCCCAGGTTCATCATCATCAAATCCGAAACTATTTCAATCAAACATTGATTGATTTCACAATAAAAAGTGATTACATATGCTTACCTTGAAGTACGTGTATCAAAGGCGTGTGCCGAAAAAGTAATCAAAAGCTATTCTCTTAGGGCTGATTTCTTCACCTCGACTTAACCGGTAAACCATGTACCGGTACATACCCATGTAGTTAAACCTGGTTTAACGCTTAAGCCAGGGTGAAGAAATCGGCCCTATGTGTCCATCATGCAAACAAAAGTATTCATAGGATGAATTTTCACTTGTTAGTAAAAAATTGAGCCCTGCAAAATCAGAGCACAATATACATAAAAGTTCTTACTATATTCGAAGAGCTATCAGTATTTCTGCTAAATGAGCTCAAAACAAGTTAATTTACAGTTAACCTGAATGTAAAAAATACGCGTGATTAAGTCACCATATTTGTTTAATGATTTCCCAATCGAAGCATCTTTCGTGGCCTGTGATCGTTGTTTAGGTGTATCGTTACATGGTTTGGCACTCAAAGTATGTGCAACTGATGCCTACCATTTCAGGCAAATTATCACATAAAGAGTATGTGCTGCAAATGCTACGAGTCACAGGTGTATGGCGCTTCCTCAAATGTATGAGTCGCACTAATGGAAAGTATTTGTTTACCTCCATTACAAATATCCATGTGCCAGACAAATGAAAGGAATGTAGACTATTACGATTTATGACTTTCGGCAGACTGAAGTGGGCTGGACACATGAAACGAACGCCAAACAAATTTAAACTCGTTGTAAAGACTTTTACATTCGTTTCTCTCTAAATGGTTTCAAATTTATTAATAGAAAGGGGACTTTTTCTAGCGGAGTTTATGCTCATCAGATTTGCGTAATACCATATCATATGGGAAAAGGGGTAAACTACTAAAATCGAATTTATTTTAATTTTCCCCGATGAAAGATTTTTTAACCTCCAGAATCTTAATATATACAGCTAAGGCTAACTTATAACGAAACAATATTTTAGGTTCATGAAAGTGCGATAATAATCCTGTTTCAACACACCGTGTAGCGTACCATGCCGCGCCGGCCGTCGTCTATCACAAGCGAGTGGTTACGTGCGGATGAACTAGGCAGCAGCAACCGAAGCAACACAGCTGCCGGCCGGTCGGGCTTCTGGAAGCTATGAGAAACCACCAGCACCAACAATTCGAATAAGGATGACTCATGGAATTGTACCTACCAAGCGTCGAATAGACGCGATTAAAACTTGCTAAAATTGTGATGGTTGGGAATCCTCCAGGAGTACACGAGACCTTTTTATGGGATTGTGGGACGAGTGTTTTTGGTGACTCTTCTCTAGTTACAACAGGTATTATCACGTTGCACACGACATCACTGCACAGAACACAGTCGAACAGGTTAAATTAGTGCGATTCAATTCCGATGAATCACACTTTTCGTCAACCGAGCACGCAATTGAATATACTAATTGCGGTTAGAACAAAAACAGTGAAATTGAATCACGATTGCAGCTGTATTTCGTGATGTTTTGCAAGTTATTGCATCAGAAGCTGAAACTATGAGCAGATCCTAACAGATGCTTTGCCATTCAGAACAAGATTTACAATACTCATAAATGTGTGAGGATAAGCGTATAGTCATGAATTTGATCACCATCCTTGGCAGAAATTCTGCAATAAGACACCAGGGAGGTGGTTTCCTGGGTATTGTGGAGTTGACCGGAGAATTGCCTACTATAACCTCAATTCAACTTGCTGTTGGTTGGCTCATCATTTTCACTGTAATTAAGACACGATTCGGAAGGCCGTATATCCTTTCAACAATGTTTTCTGGAGTCAGGAACCTATCTCTTTCAAACTCAACCTTTGCTCTACAAAACTTGGGTATTCGAGGGGAACAAACTTTGTGGTATCGGCGGAGTTTGTAAACATGAGACCTGCGACAAGAATGTGTCCGTGTAAATACCATCTAAATGACCCGACAGAAATTGTGTCAGGTGAAAATTCACCTCGACGCACAGTGGCAGGGCTCCATACAAAGGTCGGACAAAACCTCAAATGTTAACCGAAATGGCTAAAATTCACAGGATATGATGATTTTAGTGCTCTAAATCTATTTCTGATATGGAATTTTTCATATATTTTGATTTTACTATATTAGGGTGGTCCAAAATTTTGAAATCTGCTGATTAGCGGAAGCATATAAAAAGTTATCGATAATAAGCTATCACGATGTGATTTTTGAACGTAGATTTTGATTAACCTTTTAATTTGGGAGTTCATAAATCATATATTGGTATTAAAATTAACTATAGTTGTGTATTTTTTGCCGTTAGGGTGGTCCAAAACCTTTAAAAGTACATAAATCATTAGAAAAATTCGATCACCTACGTTTTCTTTTAATGGATCAATTCAAATATACACCAATGTTGGCTGACAAGACACGGTCTATTCTCAGGGACTGTCCATAGACCACGTGACGTTTTACGGTGGGTACACGGAGGTGAATAAACGATTTAAAATGGGGTCAGATAGTGACATATAGTGATGTGCGTAAAATTTTAACTGCTTCTCATCAATCTCGTTTCAACTTTTTCGTATATGCTCGGGTTGTAATGCACATTGATTTCTGATATTAAATGTCAAAGCAACCAAAACAACCCCATCTATTAAGAATTGGCAAAGGAGTTGTTGATAAACGATCATCAGAGATTGATAAATAAATTGATGAACAGTAGTGCACCAGCAAATATTTTTAAAATATATAATGTCATTCAGTTGAAAGATGTTCTACGAAAACGCATCAATAACATACAATAAAACTTCAAGTTTTTGAAAAAAAATATAAGGGTTTTCACTAAAAAGCGGTTTTTACAATTGCTTTTGCCTTTATTTTATTTTTAAGAGCTAGTAGTATTTGGTGGTCTTTAACAATGCGGGATGTAGATAGTATCTCAGTAAATAAAGACTTAATCATCTGTAGTCATCACTCCCCTCCTCTCCAGCTGACTGTTTTTAACTGGAGCACCCGCCTTCTTGTGTTTTTATGTTGAAGACTAAAACAATATTAAAAAAAAAAAATAATAAAAAAAAATTTTAATGTTAAAGCCATCAAGTTATTACTAACACCCCTGATTCCGCTCCCCTCCCCTATGACCACGTGACTTAGTGAAGGTCTCTTACTAGAATGAGGATTACACTAATTTGTTAGTATTCTGAAGTCATTTTGAATTATGTTAAGAGAAAATATAAACTTAAAACAATTTGACTTCTTCCACAACCATGCGGCTCCATCGTAACCTGATAGAAAAAAAAAATCGCGCTTAGCGCAAAAATGCGCAAACAGTGTCCTATATAGCCAAAAACTACACAAAATTACACGTCAGATCCGGGATACGGCATCGTTTTCTGACGTTTCCTAAACAAGTACTAGATATCTTTAATACGAAGTTTTTCTCCAAAATTTCAGAAAAGTCAATATTTTTGCATGCTGTAAAAACATAATAATTTTGTGATTGGACTCCAAACAAACTCTGAAATGTAATGGCTTTTTATGCCCAAAAACACCAATAATAATGTCACATTATCAAACTCCCCCTAAGTCTTACAATGAGCTCATAAAGAAAGCTCATAAAATAAAAACATAAACATCAGTAAAATAACACAGAAAACTTCAACTTTGAAAAAATCTACAAGACTCAATTTTTGACCAAATGTCTTGAAAATTTGAGGTTTTCTTAGTTGAAGTATCTATAATGGAAGAAAAATATTAGAAATATAAAAAAATCAAGTCGATTTTTGAGGTTTTGTCCGGCTTCCGGCCACTGTGCGACGTTGGGCCTGCACGTCCATTTAGTCATGTTCGGTATTAGCCTATACACTTGACTTCTAAGGAACCTCGTCGGTAATGTGTAGATCATCTCTTATTCCTCGTTATCGTAGATGAGCTCTCCAGTATCCAGTATAGGCAGGCCCGGATTAAGGATTGTGGGGACCCGGGGCCAGAGCTGATGTGGAGGCCCCTCTGAGGTACAAATGCGATGAACAAAACATATTTATGGATGTACGCGCTCGTTCCTGCCCTAGCAACATGCATGTGGTATTGGAGTTACGGCAGCGCTACTTTTAGTCGTATAGATGGTTATTTGACGTAATTCTAATACATTGCTAGAATTAAGTGAAATTAACTACACATCCAAAACACGCGCTGCCGTAACTATTATATGAAATGTGTGTTGCTTAGGTGGGTAGGGATCGGCCTGGCATTGCGGCGTAGCACGTGCTACTGAGGGTTCCAACTTATTACCGTTCTGACCTGATACCCCATTAACCCACAGCTGAGTCAGAGAACTAATACAGACGAGAGTGAGAGTCATAGCTTGAACTACTATTCAAAATGAATAGCTTCACTCACAAACGGAGTAGTTGAGGAGATACAACTTGCATACCGTCTACCCCCGTTGGTTTGACCGCATCTAATCTGAACACTTTTTAATTTGACCCCCTCTAATCTGCACATCGTTCAAACTAAAAATTGTTCAAACGTCATACGGCTCATGGAACGGGGTGAAACGGAACGCAGAATCAAAACAAAGCAGTAAAAAGGGTTACCATCAGTGGGCTTTTAGATGCCCACAGGGTTACTGAATGTTCAAATTAAAAATGAACCTCGATGGTTTGCATGAGGTGTCGTTCAAACCAACGGGGGTAGACGGTACAAGTTTTATAAATCTAGATTCGAGCAGAGATAAGCTACCTTCAACACCAACTGCCAAGTCAAATGATTCGACGATTGTAAAAACACTACATACAACACCTACCACCTTATTGTACATGCCATGGGGGGAGTAAACGCCCAAGCAGCACACAAGTCACAAAGGAGTGTCGACCGCGTAGGTTTTTGGGTGCACATGAGTCTTTTTTAGGTAATTTTGTCGTTGAATTAGAATTACATGAATGTAGCTCATGTACAATCAAAACCCTGCGCTGTCGATACTTCTTTGTTACTTGTGTGCTGCTTGGGAGTAATACCAAGAATGTGGAACAAAGAAAAGGAGAAGGGATAAAGAAGTAGGTATAGGGTGCACATATGAGGCTTGTTAGCAAATCGAGAACACTACCAGAGTCTTGACCATACCCCCGTTGGTTTGACCTCATCTAATTTGAACACTTTTTAATTTGACTCCCTCTAATCTGCACATCGTTTAAACTAAAAATGGTTCAAACGTCATTCTGCTCATGGAACAAAGTGAAACGGAACGCAGAATCAAAACAAAACAGCAAAAAGGGTTACCATCAGTTTGTTTTTTGATGCCCACAGGGTTACTAGAAGCTCAAATTAAAAAAAATGTACCCCGTTAGTTTGCATGAGGTGTCGTTCAAACTAACGGGGGAAGACGGTACTAGGATCCGGAATAAAGCGACGCTTTATTATTTCTTGAGCGATTCCTTGCATGAATTTCCCACGCATTGAGATAGGCCAAGAAATTTCTTGGCCTATCTGCATACTACCCATTAAAAGGAGTTTTCGGTGTTTTTGACAATCTGATCAGTGCCGAAAGCGAGAAGCCAACCCTGTGATAAAGAGGCGGATGCAGCCCACCCCGTGACCCCGTGAATTCCGTGGCCGTGACCAGAAGTTGGGGGTTGTCGTGGGACAATGGCCCTTTTTTTTTTTTTTTTTTTTTTCCTTCTAAACCATAGGGGGATAAATCTGCTCATCAGACACCCTAACAGGAAGGTTAGGGTAGTGTGGGGATGAGGCCGTCTTCTACAATGCCGGTAGAAGCCAGGACTACTCTCTCCTCGACCCACTAAAACACATTCCTATGGTCGCCAAACCCTACGTCTCTCCGGAACCACCAAGAAGGTATTGCTTCAGAGAGGGGCTAGTGCATATCGCACCCTCAAGGTTAGCTGCCGTAGCCTAGCAGCAACGAACATCGATGACTCGCACTGGAGAGTCCATCACGATAGCATGCTGGCGCTTAGCCAGTTTCCCGAGTGGTCCTCGCCACTCCCTTTGTCCTCGGAAGGCGGGCAGGGTCAACCCCGCCCGCGCCCTACTGCTGAGCGGGCATCAAGAACTGATGCCCACATGCAACCCGATCTGACCTGCTGAAGGCAAGGGTATCACTACCCTTCAGGCCTTATCAGCTGCATCCGTAGGTTGCAGACAGCAGGGTCTCACCTACCCCGACCCTTGCCGGGGACCCCTTTCCAACCGCGGGCTCAGATCCAACCCAGTAGACTGACGCCACGACAGCACCGCTACCGGGACTTCCTCTCCGCGGCCACTTAATCGCTGTAAGGGTCGATCTCGACCGCAGGGCACCGGTATGACCTACGAAGCCGACTTCGAACCCCTGGACCACCTCTTGTACTGCATCTGGACTAGCCATTCTCCGAGTCCACGCGCCACCTCCTTTGTAGCTCCCAGACGATATGGGTGATAGCCGTTGAAACGGCATTCCAGCTAATCTCATCCCTACACATTCTCTGGACCAAGTTGTCCGGAGTTGTGTCCTCCCCGCATGTGCCAAGCATGCGGTCACGCATTGCGCGAAAACGCGGGCACACGAACAAAACGTGTTCCGCCGTTTCCTCTAAACCATTGCACACTGGGCATTCGGGAGAATCCGCATGCCCGAAACGGTGTAGATACTGTCGGAAGCAACCATGACCTGTAAGGACCTGTGTCAGGTGGAATGAAACTTCCCCATGGCGCCTATTAATCCAACTATCTACCCTCGGTATCAACCTATGGGTCCACCTTCCTTTGGTGGAACTGTCCCACGCGCGCTGCCATTTGACCATAGAGGCCATCCTGACAGTCTTGCGTATGCCTCTTGTGCCGCGCATTTCGAAGCACTCCATATCCTCACTGATAAGAATGCTGATGGGCACCATACCAGTAATGACACAGAGAGCGTCGTGTGACACGGTACGGTACGCGCTTGCAACCCTCAGACACATAAGCCTGTAAGTACTTTCCAGCTTCCGTCGGTAGCATTCAGTACTTAGCGCGGTACCCCACGCCGGGCCGCCATACCTAAGTATGGACGTAGCAACACTAGCCAGAAGCTTGCGCTTACTGGCGTACACCGCTGAGCTATTGGACATCATCCGGGACAGTGCCGCAATAGCTGTGGAGGCTCTTTTACAGGCATAATCGACGTGGCTACCGAAGGTAAGCTTATCGTCGATCATCACGCCCAAGTGCTTGACAGAGCGCTTCGACAGGATAGTGCACTCTCCTACACTGATCTCCGTCTGCTGCGCCGACTGCATGTTGTTAACAACCGTCACCTCTGTCTTGTGGTGAGCCAGCTCCAGTTTTCTGGACCGCATCCACGCCTCCACAACCTTGATCGAGTGGTCGGTAGTCAACTTCACCTCCTCGATCGTTTCACCGTAGACTTCGAGCGTAATATCGTCGGCAAATCCGACAATCACCACTCCCACTGGGTACTCTAACCTCAACACCTCGTCGTACATGACATTCCATAACACCGGACCCAGGATGGAACCTTGCGGGACTCCTGAGGTTATGTGAAAGCACTTCCGACCCACCTCTGTGTCGTATACTAGTACGCGATTCTGGAAGTAGCTTCCGAGAATCTTGTACAAGTACTCCGGTATCCCCAGACGCAAGAGCGCATCAGCAATAGCAGCCCAACTGGCGCTATTAAACGCATTCCTTACATCCAGAGTCACTACCCCGCAAAAGCGAATTCCCCTCCTCTTATGCTCGAGTGCTTTCTCGGCGGTTTTTGTAACCGACAAGATAGCGTCTACGGTGGACCTCCCCTTCCGGAAGCCATACTGGTTGCTCGAGAGACCATTTACGCCCTCAGTGAACTTCAACATTCTATTGAGGATGATCTTTTCGAGCACCTTCCCCGCCGTGTCAATCAAGCATATTGGTCTATATGCCGACGGGTCTCCGGGTGGTTTCCCCGCCTTTGGCAATAGTACCAGGCTCTGCCTCTTCCAAGCTTCTGGGAAAACTCCCTCGTCCAGGCATTTCTGCATAGCAGACCTGAACATCTCAGGAGCTTCTGCAATAGCTACTTTTAAGGCCAGGTTCGGAACTCCGTCCGGACCTGGGGCCTTACCTACGCTAAGGGACTTAGCTATCCCCGCAAGTTCCACATCGGTGACCCTTTCCTCATCGCCAGCCCCAGTCCCCGGCTGTCCTACGAAAGGAGGCCAAGGACTAGGATCATGACGCGGAAAAAGTCCTCCAATGATCCCCTCCAACATCTCTGGAGATTGCTCTGTAGGAGCCATCACACCTCTCGTCTTGGCCATAACGATCCTGTAGGCATCACCCCACGGGTTCGTATTGGCACTCTGACAGAGACCCTCAAAGCAGGCCTTTTTGCTTGCTCTTATCTCGGTCTTGAGCGCGGCTTTTGCAGCGGCGAACACCACCCGCCGTTCGTTTCGCTCTTCCTCTGATCGTGCTCGCTGCATCCGCCGCCTAGCCCGTAGGCAGGCGCGGCGCAGGTCCGCAATCGCGTCGGTCCACCAGTAAGCCGGTGGCCTCCCATTTCTAGGGTGGACTCTCCTAGGCATGGTCGCATCACACGCACGTGAGAGCACCGCTACCAGCTCGTCGCCGTCTAAACGTTTCGCTCACGGCGGAGCGCTTCCCTAAATACCTCTTCGTCGAAGTATGATGTCTTCCACCTACGAGGGCTTGGCCTTGGCCTAGCCGCCTCTTCTTCTATCCGCTGTCTGCTGTTGTTGTAGTCGATACTGTAGCGAACCGCCAGGTGGTCGCTGTGAGTGTAGCCATCATCTACTCTCCAGTTCGAACTACTTGTTAGGCCAGGACTACAAAAGGTCACGTCAATAATTGACTCCGCTCCGTTTCGACTATAGGTACTCTTGGTACCGACGTTAGGGAGCATCCATTAAGTACGTCACGCTAAAATTGGGAATTTTAGACCCCCCCCTCCCCCCTTCGTACGGGTTTTTCCTATACCTAATACATTGCTTGTCACACTTTTTCAAACCCCCCCTCCCCCCTAGGACCGTGACGTACTTAATGGATGGCCCCTTAGCCAAGTCGACATCTAAGATGGCCAGTGTTTCTAGCAGGATCTGACCCCGCTGGTTCGTGAAACGGCTTCCCCATTCCACAGCCCAGGCATTAAAGTCACCCGCTATTACCACCGGCCTTCGCCCTGTTAGCACGGTCGTTAAGCGGTCCAGCATTTGCGTGAACCGCTCGATCGGCCACCGCGGAGGCGCATAACAGCTACAGAAGAAGACCCCGTTTACTTTGGCGACCACGAAGCCCTCATAGGTAGTAGACACCAACTCCTGCACGGGGTATTTACCCGTCGTCCATATCGCCGCCATTTTCCTGGTCCCATCCGAGGCCCAGTTGCCGTTGCCGGCGGGTACTCGGTATGGGTCCGAAATGATGGCGATATCCGTCTCCCACTCAGAAACCGCCTGACAAAGCAGTTGCTGAGCCGCATCACAGTGGTTCAGGTTCAGCTGCGTTACCTGCACTGTGATTTGTTGCTCACTGCGGCTTTCTTAAAGGCCGGGCACCCTGGACCACCCATCGCATGTCTGTTTTTCGAGGTTTTCCCGGTACAGATCATGCAGATGGGCGGACTCGTGCAGCTTTGGGCCTTATGACCTTCAGCGCCGCATCGCCTACACAGTTTGCGCCTGTCGGGGCCTTTGCAGTCCCACGACTTGTGTCCTGGTTCCAGACACCTGAAGCAAACCTCAGGTGGCTCGTGGAATGTCAGGTGACAAACACACCAGCCCACCTTAATACTCCCTACTTTAACGGACTTTTTAACATCCGCCACAGGTAGCTGAACCAGAGCTATCTGTGTCCCTGCTGGCCCCTTCCGCAGCCTGACGGCTGTGGCGGCCACCTGAACATCGCACTGTTGCCGCAGTGCCGTGACGAGCTCTTCCGCTTCGGTGATCTCGTCTAGGTCTTTGACCTTCAGAGTCGCCTCATGCGTAAGAGCCCTCACCTCCACTCCATCTCCAAGGACCTCTTCTGTCAGCCTCTTGTAGGCGGCGCCCTTGTGATCCTTCTGGCGCTTAAGCTCCAGGATCATTTCACCCGTACGAGTACGTCTGATACTGCGTACGTCGGCTCCAAGACCCTCGAGCTTGGCGTCGCACCTCATCGCCTTCAAGACGTCCGAGTATTTCGACTGTTCGGTCTTGATGACGATAGCGTCACCTTTTTCGCGCCTGGCACCTGCCTTCCTACGCCTTGGCTTGGCGACCTGCACTTCTACCTGCGGATTCCCCTTCTTCTTCCTCTTCCGCTCTACCTTTGTCCAAGGAGGGTCCTCTCCTTGGATCGCCCTGCTCTGCGGCTGCTGAGGGCCCACCATTGGTCGCAACCCCTTGTTCCCATCATTCCGGGACGGGCCGGCCTTTTCAGGCCCACCCTTCCCAGCTTTCCGGGAACCCTGGCTGGGGTCCGACTTTCCAGCGTTACCACCGGCTTTCGGGGTTATTATACGCCTGGCCTTGCGGGCGCCGCCAGACAGCTCCTCACCTGACGGCTGCCTCGCCCGCTTCTGCGAATGCTTGTCGCTTTTGTCGCGAGCATTCGCTTCCACTCTCTTCGGACTACCCGCGAAGGAGAAGGCCTCCGTTTGTGTAAACTTAGACGCTTTCTCCTTTGCGGGTTCCGCCGCTGCTGCAGCCAGCAACGCAACCGCGTGCTCCTGCTTGGCATTATCGACAGACGCCCTAAGCCGAAGCAAGGCCGTTTTCAGGTCCTTGCTTATATTTGACTTAGTTGTCGCAAAGTCGATAATTTTGCCGAGCTGCTGCTCAGCCACCTCAAATGCGGGCCGTCCTTTTTCTGCAACTTGGCTGATGGCCCTCAGCAACCATGCTCCGTCCATGACCTCCGCCGGCTGGCTTGCCGTGGAGTGGACAGGAGCTCCCACGCTTGAGCTGCGTAAGCAGCTACCAGCACCTGACTCCTCGCTTCTCCTTGTAGGAGACCTCATCAACCCGCTTCTTGCGAAGGGGTTGATCGCACCGCTACTACCTGATACACTTGATTTAGAATTTTGTTTACTCATATTTGATTCCCACGAGTCGCACGAGAAAGAATGTCCACCACGCCAGAGCTCTGCATTAACGCGGTAAGGGACAGCTTACTGTGGGGGGTGCCCAGGTGCCCCACAGGCTCCGTTAAAGATCGAGCATCTTTTTCACCCCCTCGATCACTCATTCCTCGGCACGGGTCGCTTGACACCTTGAATTGGGGTTAGTAGTCCTATTCTTAGCCGGCAACTACGCGGCTGACTCGCAAGCGGGGGGGTGCGTCAGGCCCCAGGACATCCGTCCCTGCTGCCCCACAATGGCCCTATGACCACTACAGTGTAGTAGTGACTACACCAACAGCAGTAATGCACCCCGTTGATCTTCGCTATTGCGAAGTCCTCTTCAACTGGAAATCGACCAGTTGTACAGATCGCCGCTAGCTTAGCCCAGTTCCCGTTGTCGGAGGATTAGAGTGCGGTACGGGTCACCAGCATGGCAATATCTGTACTTGACTCCGAGACTGACTGCCACAGCAACTGTGGCCTTACTGTGGTTTAGATTCAGCTGTGTAACCTGCACCCCTCTTCGACGTACAAAACAGGCATTTGAGTGCCGAGTTGCACTCCGTAGCATCGCCGTGACCCTTTTCTCCGAACTTCCTACAAAGTTTGCTTCTATCGGACCTTTGCTCGCCCACGACTTATGGTATTGCTCAAAGCACTTGAAGCACGCCTCTGGTGGCTCGTTGATGGTACAAAATTCCCGTCAATGTTAAAATTGGAGCAGCGATCGTTAGTCACATCCATGAAAATTTCCGTTTCAAATAAGCAGGAGCTCTGTCAAAATTGGTGCATGTCGCCATTTTTTTTTTCAAGTCACTCTAGGCACATATGTCTCACACTGCTGTTTGAAGGCGGCCAAGAGCTCCTCGACGTCGGTTATCTCCTCTAGATTTAAACAGTGGAGAGCCCACTTCCAAGGGCTATAACCTTCAGGTCCTTACCCTGGACTTCTTTGGTTAGCGCTTTGTAGGATTAGCCTTTTTGGCGCCGCATCCTTCTTCAACACCTTAATCATTTATTCCCACCTGGTGCGCCATATGCGCCCAATCTCCAGAGTCGATTTTCTCCCCTCATGACTATGGCCTCGCTGCATCTTGCGGTCTTGAAAACCATGCTTCTCCCTTGTTACGCTTGCGGATTGGCCTTATGTTTCGACCGTGATCCAGGGATTCTCCTTCCTCTGCTCTGTCTGATTCCAGGCATCTTAGCTTCTCAAGGGTTAACATTTTGGGTCTATTTTTAAATGAATTCGGCTATTGGTGTTTATGTTTGCCAAGTTATATGGCTTTGGATGAATTACTCAAAAACAAATCAATGTAGCGGATTTTCCTTTCTACTACGGCTTCCATAAGCTGCATAGTCTCAGAAGGGCTTAAGGAGTTTGGAGAGGACAATCAGTTTTCTGAAAGCTTTTAGAAGGATTGTACAGATATTCCAGAGAGGATTCACGACACTTTCGGAGACTTTCACTAAGGTCTCCGGGATTCAAAGGGCTTTCGGAACGTTTGAGGTTATTTCAGGGGTATTTCAAGGTAAATATAAGGTTTTGGGGGTTGCATAAGATTTTTATAAAAGTGTTTGCCTCTAAAATTGTCATGAAACACCGGATACCCTTGAAACATTCCTTAAACCTCCGGAAAGACTCATAACATTCCCTGGAATTGCTTGAAATGCAATTGAAACCTTCTAAAACCTTCTGGAACCCTGTTGAATTCCCCTGAAATATCTTAGAAGGACTCTGATACCAACTGAAACGCCTTGGAATGCCGATGAAACCTTTTTGAAACCCCCCTGGGGACCATCTGAAATCCTTTGGTTCTAAGTGAAACACCCATAAACCCTGATCGCATTGTTGTAATTTGTACAACACGTTAAAAAGCTCACTTTTTCTTCTCAGTTTTAGCGTGGTGCTGGCGGTGGTGGGTAACCGTGCGACTGACGGAAGGTTAATACATCCCTGATAATACCTTGAAATATTCTGAAACACTTTTAAACTCCAATTGATACTCCTTTGGAACCCCTCAAAAACAAAGTAACCCCCTTTTACCCAACTAACGACATTGACGAGCTTGCAACAGATTACTGTTTGAGTGGCTTTGTATTGACCTCGCAGCACCAAATCGGAGTTCGCCAGTTGGACTAGCGAAGCGAAGTTTTCAGCGAACTTTCTGTCATTTCTCATCCGACCCGACATGCATCCCTGATGTTTTCGTTTTCAGTCCGACGCAGTGTCGACAGTCACGACTTTATCCTACCTGGGGGTCTGTCAGTGCGAGCGCGCCAATTTTTGCGTGATAAGCATGTGTTGTTGGTGGTTAAGGTAAAACTGTACGCTAGACGCTGTTAAGAAGAAATTAAATATTTCGGTATTCATTTTTTGTTTTTTTTTTGCGAAAACTCAAACTGGAAAGTGTTTATTTACTGAAAACAATAAGCGCACGGGTACAATAAGTTAGCAAGTCCGGAATTTTGTGTGAAATTGGTTTTTGTTTTCACAACGGAAAAATGTTTCTAAGTACCATGGTGAGTCCGTCTCATCTCACCTTAAGTTCGCTAGTAATGCAGTGAAATTTGAGCGATGCTCATTCTTCGGTTTTCTTCCAAATCCACAATATTCAGCGGCTAGTGTCACCAGGCATTTAGTCGCATCGTGCTGAAGAGCGTGCGTTCGATTTCCGCCGCAGTGTCAAGCGCCATGCTTCCTTCAAAGAGCAAATTGCTCACTGGAAGCATTGAACGTGTCTGTGTCTTTAAAAAAACTGAAAATTGTGGCCATCGGAGTAAACCGTTTTAGCAATTGGTGAGATTCGGTGAACATTAGGCTGAGCTACAGCCCAAGGTTCGTTCAATAGTTGGGCTCTAGATTACTGGTTTTGTTTTCTCTTTGAACGAGAAGTGCGAAAGAATTTAAATTCAATAAAAATTCTACGAAATGATACATTTAAGATGTTCCACTGTTCAGTGAATGTTTTTTGACACTGAAACACTCCTTCAACCCTTTCTCAGTTGATATCTACCGCAAGCTCGACTTCCTCGTTGGTAAAGCGCAACAAGAGTCTCGTGAGACTCTTGTTGCGCCTTACCAACGAGGAAGTCGAGCTTGCGGTAGATATTAACTGAGAATTGCGTCAACCGATTCGGTTCAACATTAGGCTGAGGTTGCTTAACCCTTTATAAGGCAGTGGCAACTATATTGTCACCTTATACACATATTTTTTTCTGTTCGTTTAGAAAAATTTTTACAACTTCTGTTTTAACTGATGGACACATTAGGCCTTTGTGAACACTTATGATTTTTTTGAGCCATAACAAATATGAATGGGCTTTTTTAGAACAAAATGTCTCTCCAAAAACATCCATTTTTGAGTGCATGAAGGTTTATAAGCTCGAAATTCTGTTATGGTGAGCGAATTGAAAATCGAACGATGGGGAATGAAAGGCCTATGTTCCTTTTACTTGTGGACAAAATTTCAACTCGAATGCTTCATTATTATTAGAAACTCAGCCTTTTGAAAAAATGTACTATAATAAATGGGCATGTACTAAAATTCCCATAACGTCCAAAATAATTGACCAATCGAGTTTAAATCCACACAAGTAACTCATGAATATTAGGGCAATAACCTGTCAAAAAATCAGCATGATTGATTAACGCATCACAAAATAACAACATTTTAAACTTTGTTGACAAAAAGTTGAAATTTAGACCAATTTTTTTCATACAAAATCGACCATTGAATTTTTTGAAAATAAAAACGTTTTTGTTCATTACACCACATGTACTTTATATTGCAATGTAGAACGAGTGAATTTCGTGCCTGGTTCTCTCGGCCTTATAAAGGGTTAAAGATGCATTCAACATTTGGGTTCTAGACTACTTTTTATTAAACTAATCATCACGAATCATCAGATAAAAATAAAAACAACGGTTTTAACTGTTAAACAATTGGCAGCTGTGAATGGATTTCCATGGCGTACAATTATAGACACATTTTTTTTAATGTAATGATGTCAAACTAAGCAATAGAAATGAAATGAAATCTGGCGTTCGATTTGAATAAGTCGTATGTTTGCTGTGACTGCTACACAGATAGGACCTGTTTGCCCCTAATACCGATACTAAATATGTAAGCTCTACTGTACAAGTTCTAATCAACCGACAAGGTATTAGGTAGCTAGTGTCCGAGCAATATTGATAGTAGTTATAGTTGTAGCATTCTATCCAACAAAATTTATCATTCTCTTTCATTTTTATATGGCATATCGATCGCTTAACGATCGACGATAGAGCCGATCGTAGGTAGAAACCCGATGTCCACAAAATATTGCACGCGGTCAGCAGCCACTCTGTAAAATTGGACCAAGTTAGTCTAGAATAAAACACCAAGTGATACAGTCCATTTTCTATCTGTTCATTCGAGTGTCTGCATGTGCATAGTGAATAATTGTGAACAAATTTAAGTACCAATAAACCTATCTATTCTCCATCAAAGCTCCGCGAGTTCAACCTATTAAGGCTAAACTGGAAGCATTTCCTCACTTTTTGGTTTTGGATTTTTTATTAAATAATGAAGCAATATTTTCAAATCGGTTTTCGTGCACATGTAGAGTATGGATCAAGGTATCTTCTGATTTTTTTATGTAGTGGAAAATGTTTTTCGTTTTTGCAGAAACCATTTTTTAACGAAATTTCACAAAAAATGGTTTTTGCACAAATGGAAAACATTTTCCACCTCAAAAAAAAATCAAAAGATACCTTGATCCATACTCTACATGTGCACGAAAACCGATTTTGAAAATATTGCTTCGATATTTAATAAAAAATCCAAAACCAAAAAAAATGAGAAAATGCTTCCAGTTTCGCCTTAAGTGCAATTTTCTCACGATTCCAGAACCAGTGATTAAGTGTACAAACGAACAGGACCTATTCAAATCGAATGCCAGAAATAAAAGATCTTTTTTACGTGAGAAAATGCCACCTGCTTTGTCAGAATTCGGATGGACAAGGAGAAGGGGAGGAAATGTTGATGCAATCGGTCGTCTATTGCAGATTGTTTGCTAACATGAGTTCCTGTGAGATTTAGGGAATGGCTGCGTCACAGGTTCACGTTGGCCGTGATTTCCTGATTGTTTTGTAAAGTTTTGTAAATTGTAGATTGTATAATAACTGCTCAGATAGGAAAATGCTCTTTGGTGTAGGTATATATCAAACCTTATATCCTTCAGTCGTACGATAATTTATCGTTGGAAAATGCATACCTGAAATGAGAAGAAATGATAGAAGATGTAAGTGATTGTGTATAATTTTGAAAATGGCAAAACAAATTCTAATTTAGGTTTCACTTTATTTAGTACAAACTGTTGAAAATCGTTTTGAGCTTAAATGATTCGAAAAACTTAGTAGGAGTTCAAACAGTTGAACATCAATTTAAGCAAATCGAGCAACTTCTAATGGCACTCAAGCAAAAGTTTAAACTGACAGGCGTCAGTGCATAACATATCGCCAGCTCCAAATTACCCGGACCAATGGGCTCGAGGCTGAAGAGACGATGGAGGGAGCAAACAACGTAATTACAGCCTATGCTAACTTGCAGCGAGTTGAACCGTTGCCCTGATTGCTGCTGTTGATGCTGTCTGTAAGTGTGCACCGACAAACAGACACTCGAATAAATCTGCTCCTCCGTAATTGGATTAATTTCGTTTCTCAAACACAGCCTATGTGTACCAAAGTCGATTGAGGCGGAGGGCCCCCATTTGAGAACAAAGTTCTCCAGGCAGCCGGCAAACTCAGCCAATCTGCCCCGGGGCCGGGATTTCCGGACGGATGGATAGATGGCCGAGGACGGCGGTGGAGTGCAGCACAATAGATAAAGTCGAAGTGTGAATTTATTGCCTCTAACTGTGGTCGTCGTCATCCTGGTCCTGGTCCTAGCTGGCTGGCTGTCGATTCCGGGCGGTAAACTTTTCCTCTCACGAGAAAGTTGATCTACTAGGGTTTTTTTTTGTTTTTGGTGTGTTACAAAAGCGCAAAAATTGCTAGTAAACGCCCAGGCATCACACCAACAACGGGCAGGAACAACTTTTGCCAATCATCAGGTCCTGGAGGAGGACTAACTCGCTGGGTTTGGGGAGAGAAGGGTTGAAATAGTCATTCTAATTATAATTTTTATTATTTTTTCCAGATATTTCATAATTAATTCCTGTTAGGATTCCTTCAAGAGCAAGAAGAATCCGTGATAGGATTTCTCCATTAATTTTTGCTGTGGTTCTCCCAAGAATTTCTGGTGGTTCTTCTAGAAATTTCTCCGGAACTTCCAGGACTTCTACCAGGAATTCTTCCCCGAAGATTTCTATGAGAATTCCTTCAGATATTTCCCTTAGATTTTTCCAGGCATTCCTCCTTTCAAACTCCAGATGTTTTCCTTGGGATATCTTCAGGAACTCATGATGGGATCATTCCAGAAATCAATGATGTCATTCCTGCCGGAATTTCTGCCAGGAGTTTCTGCAGGATCTCGTCTAGGGATGTTCTCAAAAATTTCAGAATGGATTTATTCAACAGTTCTTTCTTAAACTAGAAGATGATTCGTGGATTTATTCGGGAATTTCACTAGAAATTTTTCTAGAAGTTCATTCAGAAATTCTTCTTGGTTTTTCTTCAGGAATTCCTGCTAGGATTTCTTCAAAAGTTCCCGCGGCATTTCTTCCATGAATGTCTACTATGATTCTTCCAGCAATTTCTGTAAGAATTCCTCCGGGAGTTTCCCTGGAGGAATTCCTGGAGGAATCCCTGGAGGAATCCCTGGAGGAATTCCTGGAGGAATCCCTGGAGGAATTCCTGGAGGAATCCCTGGAGGAATTCCTGGAGGAATCCCTGGAGGAATTCCTGGAGGAATCCCTGGAGGAATTCCTGGAGGAATCCCTGGAGGAATTCCTGGAGGAATCCCTGGAGGAATTCCTGGAGGAATCCCTGGAGGAATCCCTGGAGGAATTCCTGAAGGAATCCCCGGAGGAATACCTGGATGAATTCCTGGAGGAATCCCTGAAGGAATTCGTGGAGAAATTCCTGGGGGAATTCCAGAAGGAATTCCTGGAGGAATTCCAGAAGGAATTCCTGGAGGAATTCCAGAAGGAATTCCAGAAGGAATTCCAGAAGGAATTCCAGAAGGAATTCCAGAAGGAATTCCTGGAGGAATTCCTGAAGGAATTCTTGGAGGAATTCCTGGAGGAATTCCTGGGGGATTCCCTGGAGGAATTCCTGGGGGAATTCCTGGGGTATTCCCTGGAGGAATCCCTGGAGGAATTCCTGGGGGATTCCCTGGAGGAATCCCTGGAGGAATGCCTGGAGGAGATTCAGAGATTTCTACAGAATTTCACGGAGATTTTAGGGCATTTCAGAGGGCGTCAAGGCGTCCTCGGAGCATTCATGGAAACTCAGGCACTTTCATGGGAGCTTCAGGGCTGCTTTGACGGGTTTTAAGGAATTCAAGGGCGTATCAGCGAATTGCATAAGGATTCAGGAGGTTACATGAGGTGTTTTCGGGTGTTCAGAAGGGTTTAAGGTATTTAACGGGAGTTTCGGTGGACTCCAGGGAAATACAGCGAAGTTTTGGAGGGTTCCAAGAGGCTTTCAGGGGGAAAATTGTTATCCATGCATGTATAAGCCTGCGTTAGTATAAACCTTGTTCGTATGGCAAGGAGCAATCTCTAGTTATGCTTGTAGATTCGATGACTCACCCATACTCAAGAGATTTCTTGGATACCCTAAACCGTAAAGTTCGTATTATTTAAATCACTTGTTATGCCTGTAAATCATGTTGTAGACCCAGTGATCTATACTAAAAGGAATTCTTGGACCTTGTCATTCTACACTTACATTATCGTCTGCGTCTGCTCTACTGAAATATTCACAAATTTCCATCCCTATTAGGGAATCGCGCCACTTGGGCGGTGGCTTCTATATTCGTCTGTTTTCCACTATAACTCAATCAAGTTTTAACCAATAGGACAGATCGGTGAAGTACTAGATTTGTAGTAATGAGCTGAATTTTAGTATGGTGAGAAGGTCAATTCTCCGTTTCTGCAATGAAATGGTGCAAAAAGCGTGGGTATTATGATTCCTTGCCTAATTTGATGATGTTTGAGCAAAACTTTGGGCAACAGTGTTGTTGTTTTCTCCATTTCTTGCAACATAAACAACATAGTGATCCAAAGTTTTGCTCAAACAGCATCAAATTAGGCAAGGAATCATAATACCCACGCTTTTTGCACCATTTCATTGCAGAAACGGAGAATTGACCTTCTCACCATACTAAAATTCAGCTCATTACTACAATTCTAGTACTACACCGAACGTGCCCCATTGACACAACTTTTGGAATGTGGTGAGATAGGTATAGTATCTACCCGTGTACAACATTTCAAGTCAATTGGTTCAAAATTGACTGAGTTATAGTGGAAAACAGACGAATGTAGAAGCCAAAGCCCAAGTGGCGCGATGCCCTACTATGCCTAGATTCGAAAATGTAGTAAAATCAACTAGCTGTCATTTTACTTCAACGTCGCATTTTGCCCCAATTCCCTCATACTAATCGAAAACGGTATAACTAAAGGTGATTAGGTTCTTAGAATGAAACGAGCTGGTGGAAAATTTATCGTTCCACGTCCGTGGTTTAGCGCGAGATAGGAACAACTTTCTGCCGGTGCAGGTCCGGCAGAACAATAGATTCACTTTCTGTGCGGTTCTATTGAAAACGACTTCGATAAAGATTCATTCGGGAGGCAGGCGAACCGCCGCCGCTTTTTCGAATCCCGAAGTTCCCGAAAGTTATCTGGCAACACTGCCACACCTTTCACCTTTTCTATTGCCAGCGCACGGCTCAAGTTGTGTCGTCCGTCGTTGGATCGATTTTAATTTCGCCGGCATTGTTCTTCTTCGTCCTGGGTGTCGGGGATTCCTCCTCCAAATCCCTCCTCTCGGATGACGGACGGAAACAACGGAAACAGAAAAGAGGTTTCTTCTTCCCGGGGTGATGGTGGCAGGGTAGAAGTTTTAGTCTTCCTTTCCTTCCCGTTCCTCTCAATCTGAACAATGCAATGCAGTGTTGGGAATACTCACTTGCAAGAGTGATACTCACTTGCGTCTATCTCAGTCCAGAAGCATGCTATCAAAAAATGTTGTTTGAAGGGCTTTTTGATTGTTGTTTAATCTAAACGTTTGCCAAATAAAGTGAAGGTCGCAAACGCATAGCAAAGTTGCGAGAGAGCTGTGAGTATTAGGTGAGTAAAATTCGTGTAATTTATACTCACCTTGTGCTCACAGCTCTCTCACAACTTTGGTATGCGTTTGCGACCTTTACTTTATTCGGCAAACTTTTAGATTAAACAACAATCTGAAAGCCCTTCGAACATCATTTTTTGATAGCATGCTTCTGGATTGAGATAGAAGCAAGTGAGTATAATTTTTCGCTAGTGAGTATTCCCAACACTGATGCAATGTGGTTGATGCTGGCTGTTTTACGAAATGAACCATCGCTGCCGTTGCCGTCGCTGGGGTAGCGCCCGGGTGCGGCGGGGGCAGCTTCGAATGCGATTGTAGAAAGTTGCATCATGCGGGAGGGAAATGGTTCGAGAATTGAATCGAGGAGGCTCTAAAAATAGAACTAATCCGAAATGCAATGCAGCACCATACAATACGATGGGATGAGATGAGAGAAGAGAAGAGAAGGGTGGGCTCTGGGGGGTGTGAAGCAATTGCAGAATGCCGTAATTACGGAGGTTTTTGCGTTTTCTAGAGGTTTTCTGTGCGCATTCTGTCGGGGTGCGATTGGTGCCTTCATTCGAGCCAAGGAGGATAAACTTTTTTCGTTTGTCAGTTTGGGGCGAAGGAGCTTGAGGTTGATGAACCTTGGTAGGGTAGAAGTTTTCTTCGTCAAATGCGCTAATTCCCGTCATATCAGATAGAAAATAGTCAATCAAACTATCAATAACAAGCCCCTATCTCACTGAAAATCGAATAATTGCACAATATTAAGCGTTTTAATTTCACTTCACTTTCGTTTTGCGTATGACGAAGGCAACCGCACCAAAGCAGCAGCAAGCCGAATTTTTCTACATTACCGTTAAATTTTCACTTCGCCAGATTGACTTATTGAACTGACCTGCCATTCACACCCCACAAAAGCTCTGTAACACTTCAAAGTTGAATTCCGCTGCCGCAAAATGCAGCGAAAGCTGTTAAATTACTGAAATAAATTGTTTTTTTCCCGTCGGTAAATTGTAAACAAACAAGTTGTTTTTGTCCTTGGGAAGATGCAGGCAAATGTGTAAGTGGATTTTCTGCAAACGAAACATCGTATTTCACAACCATAGAGAAGCATATTTTTCGTTGCACTGTGATGGCGTTTTATCATCTGGTGGGCAAACATATTACCCTAAATATTTTGATCATTATTGTAAAGCTACATCTATCTCAATTGTAAAACTTTCTGCTCAATAGAACATGATTTGATTTGGAACAGCGAAACATTTGACACCGACTTTTAGAATACAGTACTATCACAGAGAACAGACGTCTATCTTCGCTTTCCGCTTTGTGTAAAACTTTGTAACGGTCATATCAGAGTATGTGGTTATGCTCCCGTTGCGCGGCGCTAGCGTCCCATCATTTACATTGTTTTGTTGTCATATTTGCTTCCAGTGCTCACCGTTTTTGGCCGTTTGGCGCTCGTGTCGCTTTGTGGGCTAGTGTATTTTAATGATGCACACTGCCATCGTGGGGTCAAATCGACTTTATATGTGGGGCAGTCTCCGTTAGTGGCGTTGAGGACACTTAAATCCTTTACACACGATTTCGACGTATTTTTGTTCGAGCTTAAACGTCTGTTATCTGTGGTACTATGCTCAAATCTTAATTTTTGACCATCCTATGTACCATAGTGTAACATAGAAGGTGTGACGGGAATTAAATTCTTGGTGTGGCTAAAATGGACGTGGACTAGATGGAAATAGAATTCTAGGGAAAATTATTCAACTTTATTATTTTAAGAAGATTATGGTTGTTTTACAATTTGTTTTTACATGATATGAATGCTAATTTGAGAATTAGTCATTGGAATCAAACTGGCCATGAGGAGAGGGGCAAGAATGAAATGGATCATTGCTTAGTATGACGTGCTACCTTAACCATCTACCCTAACTCTCTACCCTTCTCTCTACCCTAACCTTCTGCCCTAACCCTTCACCCTACTCTCTACCCTAAACCTCTACGCCGCCCTCTGCGCTACCGTCTATTCTAACCCTCTTTCCTAACCTTTTAACCTATTTTCCACCCTACCCCTCGCCCAAACCCTCAACCCTACCGTTATCATTCTTTACCCCAACCCTCTACCGTACTTCCTACATTACACTTATCCTTAACACCTTTCCTCCTGCGCATGGGCCCGGACACACCGGAGGATCTATTGAACTGAGTGGTTGGTATGTGATGATTACAATATGGAATCAACTGTTTGAATGCTATCCACACAAAAAAATCATGAGAATCGATTCAAAATTGACTGAGTTATAGCAAAAACCCGACCCGGGCACAAAAAAAAATCGGCTGTATCATTAGGTTTTGTGATATCGTATGCTCTGAGGAGGATGCGAATGAATTAACGATTTGTGTCGTATTGACGAAAAGTTGTTGGCGTGGTAAGGAATTGAACCTTTGACCATCCGCATGCAAAGCGAACGGCCGATCCTCAAGACCCCAAAGTTCATATAATCTTTTTCAGTTGTTAGTATCACCACAGAGAACAGACATTTAAGCTCGAACAAAAATACGTCGGAATCGTGTGTAAAGGATTTAAGTGTACCTCAACGCCACCAACGGAGACTGCCCCACATATAAAGTCGACTTGACACACGATGGCAGTGTTCATCGTTAAAATACACTAGCCCACAAAACGACACGAGCGCCAAACGGCCAAAAACGGTGAGCACTGAAAACAAAAATGACAACACAACAATGTAAGTGATGGGACGCTAGCGCCACGTAACGGGAGCATAACCACATATTCTGATATGACCGTTACAAAGTTTTACACAAGGTAGAAAGCAAAGATAGACGTCTGAACAGACGTTTAAGCTCGAACAAAAATACGTCGAAATCGTGTGTAAACGATTTAAGTGTACCTCAACGCCACCAACGGAGACTGTCCCACATATAAAGTCAATTTTACCCCACGATGGCAGTGTTCATCGTTGAAATACACTAGCCCACAAAGCGACACAAGCGCCAAACGGCCAAAAATGGCGAGCACTGGAAACAAAAATGACAACACAACAATGTAAGTGATGGGACGCTGGCGCCACGCAACGGGAGCATAACCACATACTCTGAAGCAACCGTTACAAAGTTTTACACAAGGCAAAAAGCAAAGATAGACGTTTGTTCTCTGTGAAGGTAGGGTGTGAAAGGTGGGGTAGAAGATGGAGTAGGGAGTTGAAAAGAGGGTCAATATAGACGGTAGAGCAGAAGGTTGAGTTAAGGGTTAGGGTAGATAGTAGGGAAGACGGTAGGAGAGTTAGGGTGAAAGATAGGTTAGAAGATAGGGTAGAGAGTTAGGAAAAAAGTGTTAGACTAGACGGTAGGACGTAGGGAAGGTTAAACGGTTAGGGTATAGGTTTAGGGTAAATGGTTGGCTGGGGTATCAGTAGGTCGGCTTCAGAGACACGTTCTCCACCATTTGGGAAATTTGTGGCATCTCTAGGGCGGGTAGACGGTAGAGTAGAAAGAGTAGAGAGAATAAATAAGTTTAGATGAGTTGAGATTTTCTCGAAATACCTTCGGCAATTCTTACCGGGATTTCTTCAGACATTCTTCTACAGATTCTTCCAAGGATTCCTCCAGGTGTTCCTTGCGGATTTACTGTAAGAACTCCCTCTTGCGTTGTCTTTAGGAATTTCTGCTAGGATTGCTTTACAAAATCCTATTGTTATTCTATTGTTATCCTAGTTGGCATTCCTTCAGGGATTCCTGCTGGAATTTTCCAAAGACTCCTTCCGAGATTTCGTAAAGGATCTCCTCCGAGTTTCCTGCTTTGAGTACTTCCGAGAAGAAATATGAAAGCATATAGATTTTTACGTGATTTTGTCTTTTAGGAATCTTTTAGGTAGTCGTGCCGGAATTCCTGATGGGATGCCTACCCGAGTTGTTTTTGGGATATCTTCAATTATTCCTTCCAAGTTTCCTTTTATAATTCTTTCAGCTAAGCTGCATCGTGATTCTTTTGAAGGTAATAACTTCAGGAATTTCTGCCGAGATTGCTCCAGAAAACCCTGAAAGGATCGCTTCAGGTGATCTAGCTGGCATTTCCTTCAGAGATTTCTACTGGGATTCTTGCAAAGATTTCTGCTAAGAAATATTCAGAGAATCATGGTGAAATTCTTTTGAATTAGCGTGTTGGGATTCCTTATGGTGTTCCTTGAAAGACTCTTTACGGTTTTGTTTTTCATGGATTCCTCTCTGGATTTCTTTTGTGACTCTTGCAAGGACTCCTGATAAGCTTCCAGCCTCTCAAGATTCTCTAGATACTCGTGGTTCCTCTCAGAATTCCTGTAGGAATTCTCCCGACATTTTGTCAGGGATATCTGCCGAGATTGCTTAATTAAATCTTTTATATGGAAAATTTTAAAAATTTATATAAAGCTTGACACGACAGATAAACAAATGTAACTCTTAGTGGAAATTCATCAAAACTTTTGCCCGATGCATTTTTCATGAACACACTGCCACCTACTGGTAGAACCACGCAAGACAATGTCGGCCATGATCGATTGCGATTTGACGTTTGTCTAACACTCACACTACCGCACGAATAGCCTGTAATTTTCGTGTATATCACTGGCAAACGTCAAAGCGATCAAACACCAGCGCCTCTGGTGGAGGGATCGCGGAAATCAGATGAAATTTAAAATGTTTCAGGATTTCTTATCCAGGAATTTCTTAAGAAAATTTTCTTGATTTTTTTCTAGAAGTTTCCAGAGGTATATCCAGAAGTTTTTAAGGGAATTTCTTGAGACAATTCTCCAGGGATTTTTTAAATATCTCATCAGGGATTGCTTGAAAAATTCTACAATAATTGTTGTGCAATTTCTGCAAAAGCTTCTGAAAAATGCCTGGCAGAATATCTGGAAAATTCTGCAGGAATTTATATAGACATTCCAGGAGATATTTCTGATGGAACCGCAGGAGCGATTTCTAAAAAGAAATTCTTGTTGAAATTTATTCAGGAATCATTAAAGGAATTTCTCCAAGATTCCTGCCGGCAAAATTCCTGTAAAATTTGTGGAGAAATTTTAGGATGAATTTCTGGAAATCTCCATGGAAGAAATTTTGAAGAAATCTCTTGCTGAATCTCATAAGACGATAAAAATATCTCGTCAGAAGAACTTCAGAAGGAATCCCAAAATGAATTCCTGAAAAAAAAAAACGCTTTAAGAATGTATGGATCAATCTTCAGAAGAATCACTGTAGCAATATTAGGAAGCACTTTTGAATGAATTTCAGTGTGTTCGTGTGACTAGCTTGTGTTGTTAACATTCGTTCTGTTTGTAAAGTAGTGTGGAGTAAAGCAGCGTAGACTACGTGCAGGTTGTCTGTGTCTGTACGTTTGTTTACCGTGTGTGGCGTGTTTTTGATGTAGCAACTTTCCAAATGGGAAGAACCGAACACACAGCACACGAAAATTGAAATCGTCAATCGTCATTTTGAAATTGTAGATAGATAGTATCAAAAGCGGTCCGAATCCCGATTAGTCAAATCAAATTTGTGGTTTTCCGGGTTAAAAAACGGATTTCCGTAAGTAAAACTTGACAACATAATTCTAGAAAATGCTGACAGTTAGTTATATTTGTAGACAAAAATCAAATGACGGTTGAGAGATTGAAAAATCCAAATGACGAGAAAGCAATCGATAACTCGGTAATGTGTTAATTGTTTGTAAAGTGTCTTGTCGAAATGAATGTAATTTGTAACAGTTTTCTTTAATAAACCTACAGAATCCTTGAGAAAGATCCGATACGGATCGAAACGTCGGAGTAAGAGAACATAAGATTGTTTTTGATCACATAATCGGACTGAAAAGCCAGAAAAATCCTAAAAATACACCAAGAACAGTCGTAACCAATTGGCAATAATTTCTGGAGTAAACTTCCATTTTCTTGAAGAATCGCAAAAAAAAAACAATCTGGAAGAAGCCGTGAATGAATTCCTGAGAGAATTCTCGAACGGATTTCTGGAAGAAAAATTTATGGCAGAATGTTTAAGGAAACACATGGAAGCTTTTCTAGAGGATTTTTTTGAAAAAATTGTGACCGATCCCCTAACTGAAAATTTCGAAGGTAATTTTAGTGGAAATTATGAAGATGTTCTAAAAAACTTGAAAAAAGTTATCCATGGAACATCAGAAAAGAATACATGGATCATCAATATCGGCAGAAATCCAGGAAACATTTAATAAAAAAACTTCTTACATCGATTTCTGGGATAATCTCTAGAAAATTTTCGAAAAAAAAATCTTAAGGAAACTAAGAATTTTTGAAAGAAATAGAAAAAAATCCTGAAGAATTTCACAGAGAAATTTTCGAAGACATTCCTGGTAGAATTTCTCAAAAAATCCTTGGAGGACTTTAGGATGAATTTATGAAGATATAAGATGCAAGCTTCAAACATGAATTCTTTGATAATTTTCTAGAAGAATCTTTCAAAGAAATTAGGAAGGAATCACTAGAGAATTTTTGATGAAATTCATGGAGTAGGGTATTGTACCATTTGGGCAGGTGTACCTATTTTGGGCACTTGCCGCTATAACTAAGTCAATTTCAAACGGATGGATTTGAATTTTTGTATAGAGTTAGGCACGTACAGTATCTTACTCTATACAAAAACTCAAATCAATCGGTTTGAAATTGACTTAGTTATAGCGGCAAGTGCCCAAAAAAGGTACACCTGCCCAAATGCTACAAGACCCTAATTTCTGAAACAGTCCATGTGAGATTTTCGTAAAAAAAAAATGAGACATTTCGAAGTGATGAATGATATATCTCGGGATAATCTCGGGACGAATTCCTGAAAGAAGCCCCTAAATATTTGCTGAAAAAATTCCTTGAAGAAGACCCAATATCACAAAGGTTTTTTTTGCACGGGGGGGGGGAACTTTTGTGCATATTGGCGGTCGGCATCTTAAATTTATATCTGATGTTTTGTTACAGTATATAACATATAGCGTAGTCCCATGGCGCCCTTGGCAAGCATCCAGATTGGGATCCTGAAGAGTTAATTAAGTTTCAGGGGTTCTCAGGAATTCTCAAACAGTTTTTTTTAATCAATTTTCGGCGATTTATTTAATTGGTTTTACCAGAAATTTCCAATAACATGGAGGCGTTCTTGAAGAAATCATTACATGAGTTTATTTTGGCATCACAGGAAGAATTCTTGTTTGAATCACTGGATAAAATTATGCAAGAATCTCTAGAGAATTCCTGCATGAATATCCCAAGGAGAAGAAATACCTGATGAAAATCCGGGAGACATTTAAGAATGAATGTCCAAGGAGTTTATGGAGTATTTTTGCAGGAATTCCTGGAGCAGTTCTATAGAAGGCTTTCTAAAGGAAACTTTGTTCGATTTTCTGAAAAAATCTATAGAAGATTTTCTAAAAAAAAATCCCTGGAAGAATTCTCGAAGGAATTTTCAGAGATAGAGAGAGGGATTGCTAAAGGAATCTCTAAAGGGTTTTCTATGGGAATCCATGGAGAAATTACTGAGGAAGTGTATTGATTGGTTTCTGAATTAACATTGAAAATATTTATGTACGAATCTCTATAAAAAATTCTGAAGGAAATACTGGAAAAAATCGAAAGCAATTCGTTGATGATTTTCCTGGAAAACCCAGGAAAAAAGTGTGAAATAGAAGTATTGAGAAATAGATGTAGAGACCCCTACAAAAAAAAATTTACCCTGGGCAGGGATTATATCTTCCAGGGAGCTTTGATTTCAGGCAAGTGGCCGATGTGCTTTGCAGTAATGATTGGAATAGCTGAAAGTATAATCAATGGCAAACAATTCTGTAAAAATTAGATCTTCAAGTCATCTGATGTAGTTATACTGATCATGATGCTGCATAGTATATTGAGCATTTGTCGAAGTCATTTATGTGCCGGGAAAATATAATTCCAAGTTGGTGAGAATATTACAAACTGAGGGAGGGTAATAGGCCCAGTCAGACCCCTGAATGGGCAATGTGGGTTAGTGTATGGGAATGCCATTGAAGGTTTGTAATATTCTCCGAGGCTTTTGAAATCCAACAGGGCGCGTCCCCGGGTTGCGGATAGGGGGAAAAGGGAGATTTTCGCATTTGTACTGTAGTCAGCCAATGTGATATTATCTCCTATGGTGTTGTAGTGGGAATGAATGAACTCATTCTATGGGAATTCGAACCTTGTAATGTATTGTTTATTACCTTCAATTTTCTAAGCTTGACAAGGTTTTGAAGACAAACATGAGATGAGAGAATTGCCTAATAGGAAAGTCACATCAGCAAAGCTTTTACATATGCAAATGCTATCCATGGGGTCATGTCTAGCATTTAATATGTACACTCCCGATCAAAAGTTTGGGGTCACCCTCTCAAAAACATGTAATTTTTTGAAGCCCATATCTCCGCCAATTTGCGTCCAATTTTAGGTCTCATTCAAAAGATAATAAGTCAAAGAAAATTTGAACATGATTTAAAAGAAACTTTTTCCAAAAATTTTGTATGTGAACTTAACCCAAAGTTGCCAAATTTTCTAAAAAATGAATATAAACTTACGGCAGTGTCGCTGGAAATTGGGTCGACCAAATTTTAAGATGAGAGCGGTAATATAACCCATTTTCTATTAGGTTTCAACTGCTTTTTACAGAACTTAGCTTAAAAATCTAGAAAAAAAAGTTATGAAGTAAATTAAGCCTTGATGTCATCGACCAAAAGTTTGGGGTCACTATCGTAAAACATGGAAAAGGGATTTGTGGATATCTTTGTCATCTTTCATTCAATTTTAATTCTTTAATTCTGGTGAATTCGGAGCTTCTGAAATATTTAATTTGTTGTGAGAAAATGAATAAAAAAAAACAACAATGGTAGTTTTTTAGGTGAATACAACTTGAATGGTTTCTGCTAAACTCACAAGAGTTTAATTCCAAGGAAATATTTACTGAAAAAAAAAACAATTACATGAATTGAAAAAACATCAACTGAATATTTTCCATTTAATATACTGGATACTTTTGTAATACATTGAAAATCCTCAGACATTCTCCAGTGAGAATGTTTAGGAATTTTCAGAAAGAAACTTTTCCTAGATTTTCAAATGTATATATTGTTTTTGCTTTGCTCAAAAAAAAACTAAAAAAGTTTTTCTAGTAAATACATTTCCATGTAAAATCATTCAAAATAATCTAGAGAAATCGATTTTTATGAAAATACGGACGAACGTAAGAAACACATGTTCTATCTTAGATACTGTTAATAGTGAACTCTTCCTAGCTGTTGGCCTTTTCGGCGTCCCTCTGAAGTTAGCAAACTTGGCGGGGGGCAACTTGGCTCTGATAACATGTATCCACCGACACAGTGATGTACTGGCATACAGGTGAAATAGTTTTATTCAAGTTGTTTTAGAGAAAGCAATGTCGGCGAACACTAGTTCATACTCAAGAAACGTATTCGAACTAGAATTGACCTCTAAACTAATCACCAACCAACCCCTTCAAAACTTACCTCTTAACAGATGGGCAGCGAGGAACATGTCTCTGAAGTGTGCCGGAAGCAAATTGAACGCCGTCAACGAGTCAACACCTGCACCCGGAACGGGACCGGCGGCACCAACTCTAGTGGGATTAACTACTGCAGCTCCGGCTGCTACTGAACCACTAGGAGCAGCAGCTACCACACCGAGTTTGATCTTTTGATCCGCGACTACACCACCTGCAGCGGTGGTGGCGGCAACAGAAACGTTTGGACCAGTTCGTGGAGGTAGAAGGTTTGCCGTATCAATCGCTATCGCAGGAGGATGGTGCAGGTGATGGTGGTGCGGACATTTACCACCAGTGCTGTGCTTACTTTCACCTTTGATGGGACTACTGCTGGGGCTACTACCGTCGACTTTCTTGACGCTGCTCGGCAGATCTGATGCTGTGGCTGCGGTTGACTGAGGCTGTTGATGGTCCACATCCTCGCACCAGCTGCATTGTTTCATCGTTTTAAAACCGTGAGTAACAACAGGTTGTGTATAATTGGGTATTAGATACTAGAAGGTACTAAAGCACTAGATTTCCTTGGGAGATTGTGTGGCGCGCGCGGTTCAGGTGGGTCACTTTCAGAAAGCGACCCGGGCCGGTAATTTGATTACCAGCTGGAGAAGGACTTTGCCATTACCCACGTGGAAGGTCGTTTTGTGGGGGAATGGGGCGGAACGATCTCAATTGACCATTCTCCCGCCGTTCGATTTCGAGCACTTACTTAACGATTCGTAAAAACGTAACATTTAAAGAGCAATAAAAACAGTAACCAGCAGTGCTTCTACCCGTTGCTCTGAGCTGCGTTGAAAACTCCCCGTTTTTTTCCTATCACAATCGATTTCCTTGGTTATTTGTCACTCCTTGGAATGCTGGTGCGGGTGCGGGTGAATCATCCGGAACAATGAAGCTGCTACAACACCGGACCGGATCGGGATGGAAATGTGAAGAAAAAGAGAAAGGAGAAGAAACTTAATCTAAAAGCACTTCAACGGGCAACAGACTTCGTCTCCGTCGACAACCGGGCGCTGCTTGTGCTTCGTGCGCGCAATCTGCTCCGTTGTGAAATCTCTGTGAGTGATTCACCGTCGTCGTCATCTGTTGGAAGTGGTTAAATTGACTGCCGCGTCTTCGTCGTCTCTTTGATTGCTCGTGTTCCGTCTTGTGTTTCAGGTTCCCATCCTGAGCCACCCTCGCCTTACCCCGTTATCCGATTTCAACGGGTGTCAGTTGTTTTGACATTTTAGTGAGTTCCAACGATTGCCCGATCCCACCGGAGCCTAACCCAAGCTCGCGTGGAAAAAGAACATTGGTGTGCTTGTGGGGAGACCAAGGGATCCAGTTTTCTTTTTAAAATTTGTTGCTTCAAACCATCTTGATAAGCTCTATGGAATCAGCTTTAATAGCCACAATGCCAAATATAATCTTCCTAAAATTACAAACATGAAATCATCTGTGAGATTCCACCACATTTATATGCAACAAATAATGCAGTAGAAAAATAATTAGTGATCGTCTTGATACAGCAACTTCTTATAACCCCCATTCTGTTTGAATTCCCCTCAATTCCGTTTTCTAATGTTGACTGATTTTTACATTACGATTTACACTGGTAAGTTGAAATTTCAAATTGTCTGTTACAAATATGTCAGAGATTCGTTTTCAAGTTTCATAGGAGATTCAGAAAGGCTTCAAAGGAACCTGGTTCCAGGGAGCTTGTAAGGGGGGTTTCAGATACGTTTCTGAGGCGTATCAAAGCACTTCAGGGAGTTTCAGGAAGCTTCCGAAAGCATTTCCGTTGGATTGAGGGGATGCCCTGAAATCTCCTGGAACGCCCCTGCAAACCCCATGAGATCCGTAAGACATGCTAGGAACGTCCCTGAAATCTTTCGGAACCTCCTGGAATTCATCGTAATGCACTTGAGACACTATGGAACGTCTTTGACCCTTCTGGCACTTCCTGAGATCCACTGGAAAACTGCTGGAACACCATTATACCATAAAAACACCCTTGTAATACTGTGAACCCACCTTGAACACCCCTGAAATCCCTTGAAATCCTTTGCCCTAGTAGCATATGCTCTACAAAAGCCACACAAGAAATGTATGTGCTTGTGTAAAACATGGAACTCGGATGGAACGCCGTTGAATTGAGAATCCTTGAAACCATCTGGAACACTCCTAAAGCCCATTTGAACACCCTGCAACGCTATGTAGCATCCTTGAATTGCTTGGAATCCCCATGAACGCCCCTGAAACCCTTGAAATTAGCCAACATCTTCTGGAACACCTCTGAAACCCTCTGCAACACTCACATAATCACCAGGAATGCCCCTGAAATTCCTTGAACATCCTTGGGACACTCTGAAATCCCTTGAAAGCCCCTAGAACGCCCTGAAGTACTCTAGAAACCCCATCAAACCCATCGAAACGCCCCTGCAACCCGCTGGAACGCCGTGAAACACCCCCGAAGCTCTCTGCAACACCTTGATAACTACTGAAACACCCCTTCAACGTTCCTGAAAGTTCATGCGGTCTCCTAAAACCACTGAAATCACCCTAATACTCCTTGAAAACCCTTGAAACGCTTTTCAAATCGCCTGGAACACCCCTCCCTGAAATGAGCATGAGCATGAGCATGAGCATAGATGACCGTACTATTCGTAGTTGCTACTCCGTGATTGACCAGAACAATCGAAGTTGCACAAGGAACCAACAGACGGAGCTTGGGAGTAGCTTACCGTCCTCAATGTGCATCTTCGAGAATTCCAAACTTTATTAGGTCAATAACGGCGCCGGCCACGTCCTTACGGTCATCGAGGAGGGAAAGGAATGTTATTATGACGTGCGTTGCTTACTAAAGACCGAGATCACCTCTGCGTCTCCACGTCTGTCATGGGAAGGAATTTTTGTTAGTGGGGAGGGGAAAGGGCGCATGATATGAGTTCACTTTGGTAAGTGGAGTGATTCATGCAACCCTATTAATATCAAACCACTTATTTTCATTTGGACTAAAACAAAACACATGCCGACATCGAAGATGACGAACCATTCAGATAGTTTTCGAAGTGCGAAAATTATCGAAGAAGAAAATAAAGTGATTTGAACCAACGTGGCTTTGGAACTTGGGCCGACACTTGACGTGACGAACATTTCAATGTCTGTTGACTAAAATCGCAAAAAATGTTGTTTGTTGCATTTATCGTATCATAAATCGCCCCGTACGAAGATGAGCAGTCAAATAGACGACGACGACGACCGAATGAAAACGCGGCCTGTAAACTTTTCCTCCAAAAACTCACAAAATCACCCCGTACGAAGATGAGCAGTCAAATAGACGACGACGACGACGACCGAATGAAAACGCGGCCTGTACACTTTGCTGCTGCCGAACTACCGCACACTACTGACTGCTTGGCGTCCCGTCGTCGGAGCCCCGCAGAGGGAAGAGGGAAAAAAAATCGCAAAAATCTAGCAAAGCGAGCGCGCGAAACTTTGCTGCTGCCGAACTACCGCACACTACTGACTCCGCCTGGAACATCCCTCCCTGAAATCATTTAAAACCTCTTGGACGCCCCTGAGATCTTTTGAAAACCCCTGGAATGCCACTAAAAACACCTTGAAACACCGCTGGAATGCCTGATAAACTCCCAGAAACGCCTCTGAAACCCATTGAAACTGTCTGAAACCATCTGGAATACCTCTGGAACTGAAACGCCTTTGAAATCGAAAAAGAATCTGGCGTTCATGCTAACAGTAGACTAATTCCGCCCTAAATCGTATTTGCAGTTGGCAGCAACCTCTCAGACTACAATGATACTTTTCGGGTGTGTAGATCTTGACTAGATGAGCCACTTTTCATACCTATGTCGAATTAGTTTCTGAACCTAGATTGGAACTGGATCGGTGGAAAATGTGTAAACAAACAAACGCCAATCAAATTTAGTGCAAACAGACCTGAGTTGTGTGGTTGTCTCAACTGTGATTTGACCCAGTTCTAACCTAGGTTACAAATTCAATAGGAAATTCGTATAGAAATAGCTTCGACACTGTAGTGTCCGGACGGAAACCTTGGGTACTCACTCAGGCAAATCGATCCAAATGGCCGAATTGGATGAAATTCATTCACCAACGATGCATTCACGATGCATTCACCAACGGATGCAAATCATGCCCTATTCGCGTGAAATACTTTACAAGACTGAAGTTTCATGTCGTCTTGCTCGTTTGTTTGGTTTGCTTTGTTTATTCGGTGGCGCATCATCGCTGCCAATGCTATAGGGTAGAAGCTTCAGTTTTGGCCAGTCCGGAGTTTTGGCCATAGTGCGGTATTGAGCCTGTTGCGATCTTAATCGGCGTAAATTTATTTTTTACTAGTAGATCCTAATACAATATGATGATTACAGCTGTGAAAACCACACATTTTGATTAAAAACTGGAAGAAAAAAATATATTTCCTTAAAAAATTTGCTCCCATATATCTATTTTGGCCAGGGTGCTTCTAATTTGGCCACTCCCATAAGAAATACACGTGATTGGCCAAAATAGAAACCAAACTTAAGAATATGGCCAAAACTGCGGCAGAGCTTCTATTTTGACCAGTGCCACTTTTAATACAAAAATCAAGTATTGGCATGATTTCTGCATTTTTCCTTCAAAATATAGATTGAAACCTTTCTTTTGACGCATTGGTTATTTTCATAGGATTATTGGTTATTTTTATAAAAATGATTTCCCATAGACTGGCCAAAACCGGTGCCCGCACCCTATGCCTTGTTTATCCTTTTCTCAGTATCCCTCTCAATCCCTTCACAATCGTCATCTAATAAGTTCAAAAATGTTCATCTTAAATATTCACTATTGATTTTCAAAACTTTTAAACTTGATGATGAAGACTTGAGTCTTCAATGCTCACCTCTCATATCTCATTTCCCATCTCTTATATCTCACTTCCTATCGTTTACCTCTAATCTCTCATCTCTCTCCTCTTCTCTTTCTCCTCTCATCTCTCTCACCTTCCATCTACTATCTATCATCTCTTATCTCTTATTTTTCATCTCACTCCTTCCATCTCATCCCTCATATCTCACCTTTCATCTCCCATTTCTCATCTCTCATCATCATCATCATCATCATCACCATCTCTCATCTCACATCTCTCATTTCTTACTTATCATTTCTCATCTCTTATCTCCCACCTTTAGTCTTTCACCTCTCATATCTAATCGTCATCGACATAATCTTTCATCTCAACTCTCATATCTAACCTCTCATCTCCATTTCTCATCTCTTATCATCATCATCACCATCTCTCAATTCTTACCCACCATCTCTCACATATCATCTTTCATTTCTCATATCTCATCTCTTATCTTTAACTTTTCATCTTTCATCTCTTATCTCTAATCATCATCGACAAAATCTCTCATCTCTCATTTCGCCTCTCATATCTAACCTCTCATCTCCCATTTCTCTCTCTCTCATCACCACCTCTTTATCTCTCATCTCTCACCTCTTATCTATCATTTCTCGCATATCGTCTTCCGTTTCTAATATTTCATTTCTTATCACTCACCTTTTATCTTTCATCTCTCATCTCTAATCATCATCGACACCATCTCTTATCTCTAATTATCATCAACATCATCTCTCACTTCTCATCTTTTATCCCATCACTAATCTTGCACCTTGTATCTGTCATTTGCCATCTCTCACCTCTCATCGCTCATCTCGAATCTATAATCATGAACATAATCTCTAATCTCTCAACTCTAACTCCTCATCTCTCACGTCTCCCCTCACACCTTTCATATCTCATCTCTCATCTCTCACCTCTCATTTATCATATTTCTAATCATCTTCGCCATCACCATCACCATCTCTCATCTTTCAACATTATCATCTCTCATCTCAATTCTCCTATGTCTCAACTTTCATTTTCCATGTCTCATCTCATACCTCTTATTTCTCATTTCTCATCTCTCACCTCCCATATCTCATCTGTCACTTCGCTACACCCATCTCCTCTTTTATCTATCATCGCCATATCTCATCTCTCACATCTTATGCTACGGAAATGGCTAAGCAGTCTCGAGGACATCAAACCATGCAATTTGATTTTACCCAACGTTTCGACCACTTTTTTGGTCTTCTTCAGGGGTTCTGGAAGGTTTATTGTATAGTTTTTTTTGTACTTTGAAATTAATGAATCTAACTTACAATCACTATTACCGTTTTTCGTCAAATTTTCTGCATAGAACTGTCGGGGTCTGGTTAACTATTTTGTAGATCAAGCTAAAACAAACACACATGAATATCTTGGTCAATTACACATATTGGTTTGGACGTTACGTGGTGAATTAGTGATTCGTAGCTAATTTTTAATTTCTCGTCACTAAATTCTTCCACTTGTTTAGGCACTGTTTAGTTTTCTGTTTGCAACTGTTAAATTGAAAATGGTGGGTTTTGTCTCTATTACCGTCGATAAAACTTTTCTCCAATAGTGTGAAAGATGGCTGCGTACGTTGTGCTTGAGCATGTCGATGCAATGATTCACAGTGTTGGGTGTATTTGTGATATGACACATCTCTAAAAAGGGGAGATTGCGTGTTTTATCACTTCTGTCAATTACTTGTGTGTCAAAACTATGATTGTGGTCAATACAATGTTCAATTAATGCTGTTTTCTCTCTTAATGCTATGATTTCTGTATTTATGTTTGTATGTTCTGAAGTATCGTTTGATTTCCTCGAGACTGCTTAGCCGTTTCCGTAGCATAACCATCCCATTCAGTCGAACCCTCCCAATCTTCTCACATCTTATCTCCCTTATCATGTGAAGAATTAGCCTAAGTTAAATTTCACGAATAAAATGAAATAAAAAAAACTCCCTTATCCTACCTCTCATCTTCCATTTCTCATTGCTCATCTCATATGTCTCACTTCTCATCACTTATCTCTCACTTGTCATCTTTCATCACTCATCTCTGATCATTGTTCATCAACATCATCTCATCTCTGACTTTTCATCTCTCACTTCTCATCTTTCATTTTTTTCTCTCATGTCTCGCCGCTCATTTTTCATTTCTTATCTCTCATTTCTTATCTCTTACCTCTCATATCTAATCTTTCTAATCACCATCGTCATAAGTACCATCTCTCATCCCTCATGACTTCATCACTCTTATCTCGTACCTCTCATCTCCCATCTTTAATCTCCTATTTCTCATCTTTCTTCTCTCATCACTCATCTTACACCTCTTATCTTTCATCTCCCATTTCTTATCTCTCATTTCCCATTTGTCATCTATGATCTCTCACCTCTTACATCCCATCTCTCACCTCGCATCTCTCATCTCTCATCTTTTATCTATAATCTATCATCATTATTCTCTCTTATCTCTGATCTCTGATTTCTCATCTCCAACTCTCATCATCATCATTACCTATCAATCATCTCTCATCATCATCATCATCATCATCAGCTTGACCAGGAAACTCGCCTTTCTCTACTAAGGGTTACCCTTAGGGAACAGGGGAATTTACCATTGGTCTACCCTCTCGGAGGAATTCGCTTTTTACTATGGCTTACCCTCTAGAAGGAATTCACCATCGGCTTAACCTGAATATGTGGAAAAGGTTTCGAAAGAATTGTCAAAAAATAGCAGAGAATATAACCAAACATGTAGCCGAAGGAATCCCCAAAGGAATAGTCAACAGCACAATACCCAAACGAATTACTGCAATTTGTCCAGGAAATTTGCGAAAGAAAATGTCAAAGAAACTACCCAAACATATTCTGATGCAATACCAACTAGCAATCGCATGCCACAAACAAGCATGCATGCTGAATTGTTGCTTTATAATGGTAATGATAGCTGAACAAAAATTATGCTGTACTCATTACTGTACACATGTTTTTTCTTAATTGAAAAAGTAGCCACTGTTGAACCATTCCTATCGGTATTAACAATGATAATTTAAAACAGTTTTCAGGTGTTTAATAAGTTTTTTATTTGACTTGCAGTAATTCCTCTACGAAATAGTTTAACAAGATATTTTTTTTGTTTCTTGTTTAGTTAATGTACGAATCAACACACGTATCTGTATTATGTGTTTTTCACAAGTCGCATAAGCGCTTTTGTTTCATCATACTTCGACCCAGAGTACAGGATAAAAAACACGCGTTTTTAACTGAACAGCAGCTGAACTAATGTGTTGTTCATTTGCTAACCATAATGTTCGGTGGCTCTGTACTAATTCTCCACTGCTGAATAAGAGTCGAAGTGTGATCATTATTAAACCGCGGGAAGTTTATGTTTTGATTTGAGTGTTTCAATTCATCATCCCTAGGATTGCGCAGATAAGAAGGCATACGACTGACAATCGACGGGTTTCAAGTTCGAATCTTGATTTAGGTAACTTTATGTGTAGTTTATGTTTCATAATAGCTGTTCATAGCATAAGTGTCAACCATTAACTCTCGTGGAAATTGAAATTCGTTTATTTTTAATCAATTTTGCTTATGCTGAACAACAGCTTTACTCCATATTTCTAAAACGCTTTTAACAACAAACAGTATAGTTGGTACACAACACTATTCTTTATAATTTCTCCGAATTTGTGTGAACAAAACCGGAACAAATGTTGTATCTGAAAATTATCCAAATGTTACTCAGCATTATGTTGAATTAATTCGTCACGAAGGTACTTATTAAATGAGTGATTGTTAGTTGGGATCTGTGTGTTGGTAAAAACTCAAATCCTCAAATCTCAAGGTTAAGTTGTTTCACGCGTGATTCTTGACTCACCAAACTCACCACCGAAAAAATCATGCATGAGTTGACTCGTTATTTCACTCATTGCTTTATTTCGTAGTGCTCTTGCTGTTTTCATCGAAGTTTTAAGGATTAAGTGATAGAACAAAAGCAAATCTAGCATACAACAACATTGAATACCGTTCAAATTGATTTGGATTCGTTATACAAGCGAAGGAAATTTCGGCGCGAGATTTTGCATGAAAATCTCGCGCGTGAGAAAATGATTCAGAATCGCGAGCGAGTTTACTCGCGCAGGAGCGGTTCATAAGTGTGCTTTGAGTGTGATTTAACCAACACTAGTTGGGATTACAAAAGGAAATTGTTGAAGAAATTTAAAAAGAATTGCCGTAGAAATATAAAAATCCAATAGAAATGCGAAACAACCTCCAAGGGAAGTAGCAAAAGAATTCGCAAAAGACAAAATACTTGAAAAGAGAAAACAAAATGAACAAAATGAAGAAAACTAATCTGAATACTTTTTAATTTGACTCCCTCTAATCTGCACTTCGTTCAAACTAAAAATGGTTCAAACGTCATACTGCTTATGGAACGGGGTGAAACGGAACGCAGAATGAAAACAAAACAGCAAAAAGGGTTACCATCAATGTGTTTTTCGATGCCCACAGGGTTACTATAAATTCAAATTAAAAATGAACCCCGTTGGTTTGCATGAGGTGTCGTTCAAACCAACGGGGGTAGACAGTAAAATTGCATGTACCTCATCACCCTCGCTATGCCACTACATTAGTGGTCTAATAACAATTAACGCGCTCGGTACAGTTGCATCATGCCGCTAATAGTGTTGCCACATATAATGCTTAGTCTGCTAGACCTATTTATCTGGCTGTAAGGCATGTCAGCATAAGTTTCAACTGTTAATGTTAATCTGTTCAACTGTTAATGTTAACTGTTAATCAGAAATTAGAAGCAAAGAACGCACGGATCGAAATGATAGGTGTTCACTTTATGCAACTATCATTCGTGCGTGATATAAGACTGCGCCAAAGTTCGCCATGTGCAATGACCGAAAAAGAAGTTTATGCGTTCATGATCTACACACTAAGATTCAGATGTTCCAGCTCAGTAATTTTTTCACCGAGTTCAGTATTTTTTCCATCTTTTTACTGAGTTTTCAACAGCAGATTTATTTCGGTACACTCGGTAATCGTATTTACCGTTCACCAGTAACGATATTTACCGTGCTTCAGTAACTTTTGACAGTTTGTGAGCTGAGCTCGGTAACTCATTTACAGAATATCCGCAAAATAAATAACCGAGCGTACCGAGTTAAATCTGCTGTTGAGAACTCAGTAAAAAGATGGGGAAAATACCGAGCTGATCTTAGTGTGTACGTCTAGAGTATCGATAAACATAATAAGAATTTTAAAATTTCTCTTCTTATCCCAGTTCTTATGGTATGCAGGCTGTGAAAGAAACCCTGGCTACACCACCGGGAAAAAAGAGACCTTTCTCCACTTCTTTCATAAACGACAAAATGGTTCACCGCGCACGTTTGATAAGGGACTGCCACTGCCGCCGTCCGGTCATCGGATTACCACCGCGAAGAACGCCACCACCGGGGATAGGTTGACAGGTTCCCCTCTCGGAAGGTGCAAGCGGAAGGTAAAGCAATGGGCGGCGGTGGCAATTCCGAGTCGAACACAAAGTCGAGAAACATTTTGACCTTTTTCGGATTCTTGTTGCACCTCCAACTCCAAACCATAGCTCCGCTGCTGTTGTCCAAGTTCCGATACAACAACAGTCAGATGAAGGTCGTCGTCGTCGTCGAGTTGGTTTATTGTGTGCGGTTCTGGGACGCTTTACGTTCGGAGAAAAGTGATTTTGATTATGTTTTCCGATTTGTTGTGGGGATTCTCGGAAGGTTTTGGGAACTGGTTGTTGTGCCTACTGCCTCTGTACGCACGGTTGTCATAATGCGACGTGAGGTATTTGGCGAATGTCACTTTAAATGGGTGAGCTCCGCTTTCGGGCAATTTCATCTGGGAATGATATGGGAATTTTCCAATGAAGGAAGTGTGGATCTTGGCGTGAATAAGACAGTTGTTTATTTGATAATTGTGGTCAGGATAACTTTAAAACCGTTACAGAACCACTTGGAATAACATTTGATAAAAACACCATCAAATATCAGTTTTCATAAAGCTAAATAGAAAATATGTGAACGTAAGTTATCTAATACACAACCCAAGTAACATTATGATGGTTAACTACTCCTGTAGAGCTTTTTAAAACCATCACAAAACCTCATACTTTTTATTTTGGTTTTATAATGGTTTCAAGAACCTCTTCTAGTCTATTTGACCTAACAATGTTACTTGGGATGGAATCAATTGCTGGTTCAAAGTTTTTGTATCTTGCCTTTTTACTGAAAAAAGTTGTCTAACGACATATAGTAAACAACTATTCTCCAAAAAAAAAATAATTCATAAACCTGAACAACGTGAGTGGGTTGTTTATGTTGACTTCTCGTAGCCTTATAGAGTTGCAGTCGCATAGCTTAGCGAGAAGTCCGCCAGTCCACGTCGTTGCCACCCGCCACAGTTACAGCTATACTTTATTTTAGCAGCTGTGTAAAGAGATATATACCCAACGACTACCTACATGCAATGGGAAGCCAACATGAGTGCATTGCATGAGTACGCGAATTTGCAGCACCGCCGCGAAAGTTAACATTTGAAGTTTATATCGCAACATAAATCATAATCGCGTAAACTTGATCTGGCGTTGCACTGTTGGTTGCTGTGGTTGCTGTGTCTCGAGTGTCTAGCCACATCTAGCAGGTGGCTGCATGCGCTGGAGGGAAGCTGGATGTATGCAAAAAGATACAAATGGATGGAACAACTGTGGCGGAGGCCCTACATGTGGAATTTTGTAGTAGTTGGTTTAATGTGTTGAGGAGATTTGAATGCTGATCCCAGAACGTTCACATGAGAGATATTTTTAACTTGTTGAAAGTAAAAACTAGAAAAATATGCAATAAGAACTACAAAAACTATAAGAACTATAAGAACTATAAGAACTATAAGAACTATAAGAACTATAAGAACTATAAGAACTATAAGAACTATAAGAACTATAAGAACTATAAGAACTATAAGAACTATAAGAACTATAAGAACTATAAGAACTATAAGAACTATAAGAACTATAAGAACTATAAGAACTATAAGAACTATAAGAACTATAAGAACTATAAGAACTATAAGAACTATAAGAACTATAAGAACTATAAGAACTATAAGAACTATAAGAACTATAAGAACTATAAGAACTATAAGAACTATAAGAACTATAAGAACTATAAGAACTATAAGAACTATAAGAACTATAAGAACTATAAGAACTATAAGAACTATAAGAACTATAAGAACTATAAGAACTATAAGAACTATAAGAACTATAAGAACTATAAGAACTATAAGAACTATAAGAACTATAAGAACTATAAGAACTATAAGAACTATAAGAACTATAAGAACTATAAGAACTATAAGAACTATAAGAACTATAAGAACTATAAGAACTATAAGAACTATAAGAACTATAAGAACTATAAGAACTATAAGAACTATAAGAACTATAAGAACTATAAGAACTATAAGAACTATAAGAACTATAAGAACTATAAGAACTATAAGAACTATAAGAACTATAAGAACTATAAGAACTATAAGAACTATAAGAACTATAAGAACTATAAGAACTATAAGAACTATAAGAACTATAAGAACTATAAGAACTATAAGAACTATAAGAACTATAAGAACTATAAGAACTATAAGAACTATAAGAACTATAAGAACTATAAGAACTATAAGAACTATAAGAACTATAAGAACTATAAGAACTATAAGAACTATAAGAACTATAAGAACTATAAGAACTATAAGAACTATAAGAACTATAAGAACTATAAGAACTATAAGAACTATAAGAACTATAAGAACTATAAGAACTATAAGAACTATAAGAACTATAAGAACTATAAGAACTATAAGAACTATAAGAACTATAAGAACTATAAGAACTATAAGAACTATAAGAACTATAAGAACTATAAGAACTATAAGAACTATAAGAACTATAAGAACTATAAGAACTATAAGAACTATAAGAACTATAAGAACTATAAGAACTATATGAACTATAAGAACTATAAGAACTATAAGAACTATAAGAACTATAAGAACTATAAGAACTATAAGAACTATAAGAACTATTAGAACTATAAGAACTATAAGAACTATAAGAACTATAAGAACTATAAGAACTATAAGAACTATAAGAACTATAAGAACTATAAGAACTATAAGAACTATAAGAACTATAAGAACTATAAGAACTATAAGAACTATAAGAACTATAAGAACTATAAGAACTATAAGAGCTATAAGAACTATAAGAACTATAAGAACCATAAGAACTATTAGAACTATAAGAACTATAAGAACTATAAGAACCATAAGAACTATAAGAACTATAAGATCTACAATGTCGAAAACATTCAATCGTTTCGTAGAAACTTTTCTATAATCGATTAAAGTTACATTTTAAGAATTTCTCAACTTAACGCTTTCGTTTCTTCCAAATCGTTATAACCACACTTATGTAAGCCGAATCATGCCGTCAATGGAAATGGAGTTACTCGATATTATTCCGCTATGCTATGCTGTGCTCAAATTTCGTTGGAAGCATTCCCGAAAACGTTTCTGTTTGCTATTGGTAACAAACGAAAATATTTGATTGTATTTCTGGGAATGCAGATTTTGCACAAGAGGATTTTTTCGATGTACACTTCCGGATGATTTGAAAATTGTTGGCAATTTATATTTGGTAAATCAACCTTCGTGATTCCCAGGAAAAATTGTCTAACAGAGCTTCCAAAGATCAACTTGCAGGGGACGATGTTTGACCTTTAGCATGAATGCTTCATATTGACTCCCATCCGTCATGAAAGAAGACCAAACTTCCGAGCTCGCTTTGCCTTTTGATGAAACCATAATGCGGCATCGGAAAACACCCTAACAGGAATGAGGAGGCGGAAAACATACCGGCATCGAATTACCTTTAAGATGGCAAGTGGAAGCGATGAGCGACCGACGATGACGCCTAGATGGAGTGGGATACACGTGGGACGTACTGTTTTCATGATGAAAGGTGAACTGAGAAAAGCTTTCCCTCCGTTGCTTATAGATTCTTGATTTTCACGGGAAAGGTACCGTCAAGTCACCATTCACCGTGGATTTAAGAAAATTTGAGGCGAATAAAGGCTGTCGTTTTACACCAATCTTAAAAACATTGTTGGTACCGCTGTTAATTGCCTTCATTATAGGTTAGAATTAAAGTAATAACCACAAAAGTAGAAAATTTTTCACAAAAATGAATGATATAGTACATTTAGTAGATGATGGGATGGTCGCCTAATTCCGTGGTAGGTCACCATTCACCGTGGTAGTAGGTACCCATTCACCGTGTATCAGAAGATTTTTTTTCTTTTGTTTTAAAATGATCAAAACTACCTAGCAAAGTCGATTCTCTTCGTTTGTATTCATTTTAAGTAATAACTTGCAAGATTTATTTAGAAAAACGAATTTTCAAATCTTTATTTTTTTCTACTTATATGGGGCAACAGGGGTCACGGTGAATGGAGACCATTGATTTTTAGGGTACCCATTTACCGTGCCCTTTTGTTTCAATAAAAAAAATGAGTGTAATCATACTTTCTTGGTGAACTTGCTTCGATAATGCAAAATAGATACCTGGTAGGTGAATTTAATTGCTTCTTGGTGAAATAATATCGTTACTACATTTAGTTAATCGCTTAAATCACGTAAGCGCAGTTTTTGTTTTTTTACTACGAATGCAGTGACTGAGCTAAATATTGCTTCATATAAACACATTTTAGTGTCTAAATGGTACTATAAAAAGTTTCTAACCCGCGTTTTGACATGGTAACAATCCATTAGTGTTGTATTGGTGAAATAAAAGTAAAATTGTCATACCATTCCATTGTAATATGGAAATAATGAAAAAATATTCGAAGGCCCACGGTGAATGGAGCCCCCACGGTGAATGGCGACTTGACGGTACACCTATTTTCGGGCCAATATTTATCTCTTTGAAGTATTCAGAGAGGGTTTTTTGAATCAATGTTTGCTCGGGTGATTACTTTTGAAGCAAGCTTTAATTGAGTTATGATAAGTCTTAAAAATTATTAGCTAAAAAACAGACAATTAGACTTACAACTCTTATAGTTCTTATAGTTCTTATAGTTCTTATAGCTCTTATAGTTCTTATAGCTCTTATAGTTCTTATAGTTCTTATAGTTCTTATAGTTCTTATAGTTCTTATAGTTCTTATAGTTCTTATAGTTCTTATAGTTCTTATAGTTCTTATAGTTCTTATAGTTCTTATAGTTCTTATAGTTCTTATAGTTCTTATAGTTCTTATAGTTCTTATAGTTCTTATAGTTCTTATAGTTCTTATAGTTCTTATAGTTCTTATAGTTCTTATAGTTCTTATAGTTCTTATAGTTCTTATAGTTCTTATAGTTCTTATAGTTCTTATAGTTCTTATAGTTCTTATAGTTCTTATAGTTCTTATAGTTCTTATAGTTCTTATAGTTCTTATAGTTCTTATAGTTCTTATAGTTCTTATAGTTCTTATAGTTCTTATAGTTCTTATAGTTCTTATAGTTCTTATAGTTCTTATAGTTCCTATAGTTCTTATAGTTCTTATAGTTCTTATAGTTCTTATAGTTCTTATAGTTCTTAAAGTTCTTATAGTTCTTATAGTTCTTATAGTTCTTATAGTTCTTATAGTTCTTATAGTTCTTATAGTTCTTATAGTTCTTATAGTTCTTATAGTTCTTATAGTTCTTATAGTTCTTATAGTTCTTATAGTTCTTATAGTTCTTATAGTTCTTATAGTTCTTATAGTTCTTATAATTCTTATAGTTCTTATAGTTCTTATAGTTCTTATAATTCTTATAGTTCTTATAGTTCTTATAGTTCTTATAGTTCTTATAGTTCTTATAGTTCTTATAGTTCTTATAGTTCTTATAGTTCTTATAGTTCTTATAGTTCTTATAGTTCTTATAGTTCTTATAGTTCTTATAGTTCTTATAGTTCTTATAGTTCTTATAGTTCTTATAGTTCTTATAGTTCTTATAGTTCTTATAGTTCTTATAGTTCTTATAGTTCTTATAGTTCTTATAGTTCTTATAGTTCTTATAGTTCTTATAGTTCTTATAGTTCTTATAGTTCTTATAGTTCTTATAGTTCTTATAGTTCTTATAGTTCTTATAGTTCTTATAGTTCTTATAGTTCTTATAGTTCTTATAGTTCTTATAGTTCTTATAGTTCTTATAGTTCTTATAGTTCTTATAGTTCTTATAGTTCTTATAGTTCTTATAGTTCTTATAGTTCTTATAGTTCTTATAGTTCTTATAGTTCTTATAGTTCTTATAGTTCTTATAGTTCTTATAGTTCTTATAGTTCTTATAGTTCTTATAGTTCTTATAGTTCTTATAGTTCTTATAGTTCTTATAGTTCTTATAGTTCTTATAGTTCTTATAGTTCTTATAGTTCTTATAGTTCTTATAGTTCTTATAGTTCTTATAGTTCTTATAGTTCTTATAGTTCTTATAGTTCTTATAGTTCTTATAGTTCTTATAGTTCTTATAGTTCTTATAGTTCTTATAGTTCTTATAGTTCTTATAGTTCTTATAGTTCTTATAGTTCTTATAGTTCTTATAGTTCTTATAGTTCTTATAGTTCTTATAGTTCTTATAGTTCTTATAGTTCTTATAGTTCTTATAGTTCTTATAGTTTTTGTTTCCTGTACATGTGAGTTTACTTTCGTAAACTTTCAGGATTTTGTTTCGATGAATACAACTAATTTAACGCTCATTCCAACAAGCCACCATCAATAATAAATTAATCCCCGTAAACATCCCAATTACGATGTCACCCCCTACTTCGAAAGTTGCCATCGACGTCAACGGCGGTTTCTGTCTAACACAGTCAGGCCACCACCATCACACTTTGAGTGCTTCACACTTCGCCGCCTCTTGTCTGATCTGTAGTCTGATGGTAGTTTAGCGTGTGTGATGACTGATTGTCACACACCAGATGTATGCAAGTAAATAATCTCGAACGCACACGTCTCCTCACATTATATTCAGAATAAAAAAGACAGCCAATGAGGCAAGTTATTCAAAGCGTATACAAACTCTCATAGTCGGCTACTCGCATCGTCACCATCAGGAAAGAAGCACGCAGTCACGGAAGATAGAATCCCCAGAGCACAGTGAAGGTGAGAGTGGGGTGAAATAAGTTCCGAAGAAGTTCTCACTGAGTTCTTCTCACTGAATTCCTGGAAGAGTTCTCACCGAATTCCTGAAGGAATTCTCATTGAATTCCTGAAGGAATTATCACTGAATTCCTGAAGGAATTCTCACCGAATTCTTGAAGGAATTCTCACCGAATTCCTCAAGGAATTCTCACCGAATTGCTGAAGGAATTCTCACCGAATTCCCGAAGGAATGTCCTCTTAATTCTAGGAAAAATGTTCACCGAATCGGTTCATTTAACCCTCCATTCCCTCTACCACGGTATACATACTACCAAGGCACGTAAATCTCTTCTAATCCCAAGGAATTCCCCTCACCGTCGGAGCTCGCGGTATCCCCTCACCCAGGTTGACGGATGGATGAAGCGGTCCTCCTTTTGGATTGGGATCGTCGCCGTCGTCGGAACTCGGAAAAAGCCGCGCGGCGAAGACCAATTAGACGCCTGAGCTGGTTTCTTTCGTTGCACTCCCTCTCGCGAACGAGCACGACCGCGTCACATTTAGGGTTCGTTCAGTGTCAGTCTGGTGGATATGGTGCGGTGGGAGTTCTTAACTGTTCTTTTCCTTCAACAAATTAACGCGTCATTTAACTTCCGCAGTATAAATAATGTTTGCTGGTGGCTGGTTTAGGTGTGCTCTGGTGCTGTGGGATGACAACGACGACTCGAGTCTCGAATACGAGCGGGGAAACCGACGTCGTTGAGCTCTGATGCCATGATCTGCTGGTTGCGATGGTTGTGGAGAACGCATCGTTTCGGTAGGATTTGGTATAGGGGCTTAGTACGGTGCTAGAATAACAGTTTCAAGCACATATGGAAGGGATGAGGAAGAAGTTTGAAGCGTGAGTCACGCCTTTAGAGAAGTTAAAATACTGAAACTTAATTTTCTTGAAATTCCATGAAATATTTTTTGGAAATGTTTTTGAAACTTTCTTCAAAAATTTCTTTCGGAATTGTGTGAGAATTCCATTCGGAATTCTGTGAGACATGCATCCGGAACTCTGAGAGAATTCCTTCCGGAATTGTGTTAAAGTTCCATCCGGAATTCTAGAATTCAGTGAAAATTCCTTCCGGAATTCTGTGAGAATTCCATCCGGAATTCTGTGAGAATTCCATCCGGAATTCTGTGAGAATTCCATCCACAATTCTGTAAAAATTCTATCCGGAAGTTTGTGAGAATTCCATCCTGAATTCTGTGGTAATTCCATCCGGAATTCTGTGGTAATTCCATCCGGAATTCTGTGGGAATTCCATCCGGAATTCTGCGAGAATTCTTTTCGGAATTCTGTGAGAATTCCATTCGGAATTCTGTGAGAATTCCATCCGGAACTCTGTGAGAATTCCATCCGGAATTCTGTGAGAATTCCATCCGGAATTCTGTGAGAATTCCATCCGGAATTCTGTGAGAATCCCATCCGGAATTCTGTGAGAATTCCATTCGGAATTCTGTGAGAATTCCATCCGGAATTCTGTGAGAATTCCATCCGGAATTCTGTGAGAATTCCATCCGGAATTCTGTGAGAATTCCATCCGGAATTCTGTGAGAATTCCATCCGGAATTCTGTGAGAATTCCATCCGGAATTCTGTGAGAATTCCATCCGGAATTCTGTGAGAATTCCATCCGGAATTCTGTGAGAATTCCATCCGGAATTCTGTGAGAATTCCATCCGGAATTCTGTGAGAATTCCATCCGGAATTCTGTGAGAATTCCATCCGGAATTCTGTGAGAATTCCATCCGGAATTCTGTGAGAATTCCATCCGGAATTCTGTGAGAATTCCATCCGGAATTCTGTGAGAATTCCATCCGGAATTCTGTGAGAATTCCATCCGGAATTCTGTGAGAATTCCATCCGGAATTCTGTGAGAATTCCATCCGGAATTCTGTGAGAATTCCATCCGGAATTCTGTGAGAATTCCATCCGGAATTCTGTGAGAATTCCATCCGGAATTCTGTGAGAATTCCATCCGGAATTCTGTGAGAATTCCATCCGGAATTCTGTGAGAATTCCTTTCGGAATTCTGTGAGAATTCCTTCCGAAATTCTGTGAGAATTGCATTCAGAAATTGCTCTAACGTGGTCAATAAAAGCTTAACAAAACAAAATAGAATGTAACAAGTTCATCAATACAGTTAGAAACAACACATTCGCGCAAGATCCCCGCAGTTTTTCCAAAAAGACCTGCATGGTGCCTCAAAATTTGTGATTTATTCGCTGAAACATTATTTAAATTAACCCTCCTCTTGGGAAACTAACAACTAGATGCAGTTCCAAAATCTGACACCACCTCGGGCTTGAAAAATACACCACAGGCCAAAAAGGTTAAACAATAGCAATAAACCTTCCTAGGACATCATCACACAAAACAAACGACCCTAGCAAACCCAACCCAAGAGCACCGCAAATCGGAAAATTTAATTTTCTCCGTCCCGACAAAGGGTGCACAAAGAACAAAAAAAAAATCACCTACAAAATATAGCAACAACTATTTACATAAATTTTCTCCCACTTTTCGGAGCTTTATAAAGCACACAGTTCAAAGCCAAAATCCACTTTCCACGATGGGTGGCAGTGCTGGGCGTCGGTGCCTGGCGCTTGGCCCATGAATGACTACTATTCCCTGGAGATCCCCAAGGTTTCGGGCACAAGTCGAGAGAAGTGGAGGCAAATGGGTCCCACGTTACTTGGTGCTACTGGCTGGTCTGGTTGAACTTTTTTCTCCCGCCCATAAAGTTGCTTTTAACAGCAACTTTCTCCCCCCGATGCACCAGTGGGAGACAACGGAAAAGGGATGGGGGGTCGACAAGGGGGGCGACGGCGTGGAAAACAACACGATACAAAATTAATAAAACTTAGTTTTAAAACAACTACGGCACTTGCGGCAGCACTTGGGACCGTTTAGTATAGGGCGACTTTTGTTCAATAAATGGTTTTTGTTTTGTTTGTTTTCTGATGTTTGAGTTTGTAAGAAATACAAACGGGCTGCCGAAGTTTTCTGGGTACGAGCAACCCTTTAGAATTCCAATAAAAGAAATGCAACTGATTTAAGAAGGGTTTTTTTTTTTAATTTTGAAAGAAACTGCGGATCGAAAATGAAGAAATTGTTTTGGTAGAATAAACCCGAGCAGAGGAGAATATCAAATTGATAACTACGAAATCACATAACCTGTTTTTATATCTCATTTTGTTATTATTAAATTATCAAGGCAGAGCTTTTCCATAACAAATTTTGTTGGACAATCTCAATTTGTTATAATCAAGCTATTGATATACATTCATCAAATTACATTTCAATAACATATTTTGTTGAAGTACAAGTTTTGTTATTGTTGTATTTTTGATCAACTTATCAACAATAGCACAACAGTAACAAGTTTTGAAATCAAAGCAATATAGTTCGAGATTAACTTAGTTTACGTTGTTTTCCATAATGAGGGAGTATGTGCGTGCATATGCTCAGTACATCTTGTATTATTAGATTATTTTCTAAGCTTGTATTTTTCGTTGATTTTCTATAATAACTAGCAATGGTTACTGATATGCTCTAAACGCTTGTTTTGTTGTTCATATAGGGCCTTGTACCATTTTGGAAGGTGAACCTATTTTGGGCACTTGATGCTATAACTTGTAACGTTTTGACGTTTTTATTCTTTTAAGTAAAATAAAGTTTGAATTCAATTAGATTAAATTGTTATATTTTTTTGAATATTTTGATTTTGATTTTAGAATTTGTTTTTTTTTTTAAATTTATTATTAGTTTTTATGATTATTTTAGTTAATTTGTAGCTTTTGACGTTTTTATCTTTTCAAGTAAAATCTTAATTGAATTGGATTCGTTGATTTGCCTTAGAGTTTGAACCGTTTCATTTAGTAGAGATTATCCGTTTCATATATGGTTTGTGTCTAGGCTAAGCTAATGACGATTCATGTTACGTATCTTATAGGACTTTTTCGATGGCGTTGAATAGTTTTTACGCCATGTGTGATTTGAATTTGGCGCACTTGTAAATAATTGTTTGTACATTCAATAGACGACTGCTTCAATAGCAGGAAATTTACTTGACTAGAGAAATCGACTTGACTCCATCACTTTATAGTTAAGTCGGCTGGAGAGCAGAAGTGAGCTTCGGCGACCTTCTCCCAGTTTGTAGTTTTTTAAGGTGTGTAGTGTTTCTTAGAGTTGAAGTTTAGTAAATTTGTGTTGTTTGAAGTGAGTTTAATTTGAATTGTCTTTGTTCTCGTTTTGTAGTGTTTAAAAATTGGATTTTGTCGCCAGGGGCAGACACTCTGCTTCCTGAGCATTCGTTTAATTTTCCAAAAGGTAATTGTATGATTGAATTTGTTTTAGTGTATATTGTTCTGATTTGTGTTCGTCTTTGGACCTCAGCGTCCAAAAAGACGCTTTTTATTTTGGGCTCTAAGCCTAGTGCTCGTCCTCGCCCGCCAGTTACTGGCAGTTAAACGGACTCAAGGGGATTATTCCGGCCTACCTGCGTGCAGTTTAGGCATGATCAGGCAGAGTACCGGGTCGCCGACACCCCTCCGCACCTATAATCCGGCGAACATTCAGGACAGCAAGCCTACGTCGACGATTGGCCAGGAGAAACCACCGTCGACGAACAAATCCTGCGCAGGTACGTCAATCATGGCCATGATCATACACACACACTTGACGAGCATATTTTGTGAAACAATATACGTTTAAAATGAATTCAATTGTTATTTTTTCGTGTTTCTATTGTTTTTGCTTTTTTTGCTAAATTTATTCCAATAAATTCACTTCAGTGATTCCTAAATGTTCACTTGTTGTTTATTCTGTTCTTTATCTCTTTTTGTGTAAATTTCCGTTATTGATTCGTGTCGTTTATTAGATTTTGGAGTTTTTAGTCGAGCCAGCGGCCGTTCGAAAAAGCCTTGAGGTAAGAGTCGTCTTGGTCGGGCAAACTTAAATATGAACCGGTGGTCTCTCGTTCGCGAGAGTGGCGCAAAAGCCACCGCGTTTTGACAATCTCTCGAGCAATTCGGCGAACGGTTACAAACTAAGTCAATTTCAAACCAATTGGTTTGAATTTTTGTATAGAATTAGATACTGTACGTAACTCATCGTGTGCCAATTAGGTATAAAATTGATTTAGTTGCAGCGGGAAGTGCCAAAAATAGGTACACCTGCCCAAGTGGTACAAGACTCTAGCATTATTACTTATTTTGTTACTAGTTTTATATCATAACTAATTTTGCCTTCGGATTGTTATTAATAACTTTAAAATAACAACATTTGTTATTGACATATTTCCAAAATTCTTTGTTATTATGTTGTTATCGAACTAACATAACATGTTATTAAATTGGTCTTCCAGTAACATTTTTTTGTTATGATTTTTGTTATTTTGCCGCTTATGACAGCCAAGTTTATAACATAATTTGTTATGTTAATAACAGGAAAATAACTCATTTCATTACTCAGTTATTTTGCCAAAATAACACATTTTCTTATGCTGTTGTTATTCCCTTCTGCTCGGGAAAATAAACTCCAAGAACACCAAGTTAAGCTTTTCTGAAATTCTAAAAATAATTCCAGAATAACGTATCAAACTCTTTCAAAACTTTTCATAGAATCGCCCTAATTGGAGTTTTAAAAATGCTTCTGGAATTTCCGTTAAAATTTTCTCATATTTTTCATATTACACAATTTACTCAAAAGGATGGAATATTCTCTTGAAGTTTTAGAATTTTCGAATGTTTAATGATTTTTAACCGCGTAAATGCCACAACATTGAGGACCGACTGTAGCAAACCAATCATACCCACACCGAAAATAACAAACAAGTGCAAAAGCGCACTGTTATGCAATATCAACACAACATATAGAAGGCATTAACCACGAGTGCATCGTTCTATCGACTCTCTCTCCACTTCTGCTTGTGAGGTACGAGGGCCGATAGCATGCGGCGTGGAAGGATCAAATTGCATGCCTAGCGCCTGGCTTAACGTAAAACAAACCATAAGCATTTTTGGTTATTTGTCACTCCAGTCGTCTCACCTATGTATTAAGCTATTTGCTATGTTAAACCTTGAAATGTGTAAAAGGGGCAAGTGTATCTGATGAATAAAGAAATCTGATTCTTAGCTCGACCCAATTGGACGTCTCCAATCTGGCTATCGACTACTAAGTTTGAAGAATCCATAAGCGACCCTTCTGGTTATCACCAGCAAGGCTATCGTCTTGAAGTAAGTCCGCCGCGTTATTCCGCTTCGTGACATGGTCTGTTAAACCATGTAGTGAGTAGTGTTTATTAGTGACATATACCAATAATGCGTGAAACTCTCAATAAAATTTCTTAAAATTCTCAATAGAACTCACACAAAATGCCTAACGAAAATCGCTCAGAACTCTCCATAGATTCTGTCAGAAGTCCGGTTTGAGTTCCTTGTGAATCCCAGATAGTTTACTTTCAGAATTCCATACTGGATTTCCTCAGAATTGTCGGGCAAATTCTTTAAGAATTGTTGGTGAAATTTGAGATGAAGTTTTCTCAAAATTCACGATGAAAAATTAGTTTATTCGAATTGTCATTATCTGATAGTTACTCTTCTCATTCAGAATCCCCGATGAAGTTCACTTAGAGTTACAAATAGTATTCGCTTTCGTTGAAATGCATTCAGCCTTCTGAAATTCTTTTAGAAATTTTGTTAAATTTTCCTACGGAATGCAATGCAAATTTAATTAAGAATTCTGTGAAATTTGCCTATGTAATCTTGTGAGAACTACCTTCGGTTTTTCTATAACAATTGCCCTGCTAATTTTAAAAGAATTTCCTTCGGGTATCTGTGAAAATTCGCTAAGGAATACAGTCATAGCACAATCATGGATCACCCACAATTATGGGTCCCATTTGAATTGCATGGTGATCTGTCTGACCAATAATTGTGACAGAGTGACCCATAATTATGCAATGACTGTACTGTGAGATTTATTTCTCAGAATTATGTGAGAATAATCTTCGGAATTATATCCCTTACTTAAAAATACCATTTGAAATTTTGTAAGAATTCCATTAGGAATGTTTGAAGAATTCTTAGAACACTCTTAGAATTCCCGATGGAATTTTCGTAAAATTTCTGTAAAATTTCGTAAAAATATCTGGATTTGCGATTGAATGCTTTGGAGTACTTGAAAAACAAACTCTCAGAATTTCTGTCGGAGTTTCCTAAGAAATGCATATGAAATTCTCAAAAAATCATCGATGGAGATTACTTACCTAGACTTCAAAATGTAATTGCCAAAAAACCCTGATGGACTTTTTCTAGAAATCATGATACATTTTTCTTAAAATTCTCGACTAAACTTCTATGAAATTTCTAACAAAAATCCAATGTAATTCATTCAAAATTCTCAATGGAATCCTCTGATAAAATATCTTTTGAACTTGCAATGGAACAGCTCCAACGAGATTATCTTCGAATTCTCAAACAATCCCTCTCAGAATTCCAAAAGAATGCTGTAGAAACGCCCAAAAGAGATTCTTCTGGAGATTCACTTTGAAATTTGCTTTCCAACTCTCAATGGAATCCTCTAAAATATCCTGACAGAAACCTACCATAAATTCTAGATTTCTAGAATTTACAATGACACAATTTACTTAGAATTAGTTGGTAAAGCACTTGTCTAGCGAATAAGGGTCGTGAGTTCAAATCTCACCTGAGCTGTGCATTTTTTCCCATTTTAACCAATAATGTACCCATCTGTACATATGTACGTTGAGTTATTTGAAATTCATAATTGACCACACGGATTGGTATTACCGAAAATTTGCACTTTGAGTGAGTCGTTAGAATTTCCGTTTGAAATGCCTCGAAGAAACCGTTGAATACCTTGAGAACTATTGATGGTTTTGCATCATTGCTGGTGAAATTCTTTTAGAATTGCTGGGTAAACTGGTTGATGCATAAATTTACTCACGAATTATTCTGATTTTTTTTTTCAGAACTCCAGATTCCGATAACACACACTTTTTGAAAATTTCCCACGATTTCCAAATAAATTCTCCCAGAAAACGCAAGAATTTGTGACAGAAGCCTTTTGTTGAAGGGACTGTCTTTCTATCTCATTATTTTCGAAGGAATTTTTGAAAAAATTCAGTTAAATTTTCCAAGAACTGTTGATGAAATTCTCTGAGAATAGTGAATGAAATAATTTTTCAATCATTCTGTGAGAATTTTTTTCGGATTTTACTGTTGAAATTTTCTTTGGAACTTTGTGGGAATCCAATCGAAAATCAGGGAGAATTGTATTCGATATTCAGTGTTTGTGTTCCTTTGAATCTTGAGAGAATCATTTTTGGCAATCCGTCGCAATACCCATGTTAGTTTTGTGAGAATATCTTTCGGGATGTTCTGAGTTTTTTTTCGGGATTTTGTGAGAGAATTAGATTCATACCTGTAATTTAGATAATCCCGTTGAAAATTCTTGAAGAAATCTCATCATTAGAGAGAGAAGTGAAGGGTACAGATGCATATTGGTGTAAGTGACCATTTTGTCGATTATCGAGCTGAGCATATAAGAAATTCTTCAGATTTCAGGCTTTTATGAACTTTCTTAATATTATTTTTACGATGATTAGAAAAATTATAACAAATCGTAGAGAATTTGGTCGCTTTGAAACTCGGTATATGGGATAAAAAATTGATGAAAAACTTTAAAGGCCATTTACTCGAGAGACGGTTTTGTCACTTACACCCCTTTTCTTCTAACCCTCTAAATTCCTTTCGAGAATCTACGAGAATAATCTTCAGAATTCTGTGACGATGGCTCTCAGAACTAAATGTGATTTTCTTTCAAAATCATGTGATAATTCTCTTCTGAATAGTTTATTCAGATAATAGACAATTCTCTCCTGAATGTGAGAATTCCATGAAAAGTTCTGTGAGAATTTTAATCGGAACTGTGCGAGGATTTATTTGGGTACTAATGTGTGAGTTGCTTCCGGAATTTTGTAAAAATTTCAGTCGGATTATTTTTTTTAGAAATTTTGTGAGAATTATTTTGGATATATTGATAGAAACCCGTTAGTAATTTTGTAAGAATTCTCTGTTTTTTTATTTTAAAATTTACTTTGGAATTTTGTGAAATTTTCTTTTAGAATTCTGTCAAAATTTCGCTCGAATATTTATGAGATATCTTCCTAAAATTTTGGAAGCATTCCTCCCAATTTTTTTTGGAATTTCCTTCAGAATTCTACGAGAGGTCCCTCTGGAATGACTTGCGACTTGCTTTGAGAATTCTATGGATATTCCGTAAGGATAATTTTTATATTTCCCTTCAAAGTTTTGTGGTAAACGATTTTAAAGTTCTGAGAGATTCCCGTTAAGGATACTGTGAGAATCTTCTTCGATATTTTTTTTCAGAAATTCACTTTAAAATTCTATGAAAAGTAAGATTGCTTTCCTGAACTTTGTATGTTTTCCAAATTCTCTAAGAATTTCCTTCAGAATTCCTTTGAGAAATCCCCCTCCGCTTGCGAATTGCTTCTAGAATTCTGTGAAGATTCCATTCGGATTTGTTTTGAATTCCCATTGAAATTTTGTGAAAATCATTTTCAAAACTGTGAGAGAATACCGTTTGTCTGTGAGAATTTTTTTGGAATTTTCTTTGGAATTCTGCCAAAACTTCCCTCGAAAATCTGTGGGAGGTCCCTGGAATTTTGATAGTATTTTTTTTTCTCAATTTATCTTCTCAAAGCCCTTCTCAGAATCTCAGCACTAACGTATAGAATTCTAGAATTCTCTCAAAATTTCCGTTTAAACGCTTCCAAAATTCCTCAGGGAATGCCTTCAGACTTTTCAATGGAACTTGGTATTTCGGTAACTCCTGTCATACCCTTCAAAATATATCAATGTTACGTATTCAGATTTTTCCACGAAGTGCTCTTAGACTTTACGGTCAGTTATCTCAAAAATACTGATAAAATGATCTTAGAATTTCCATTGGAATATCTTTTAAAAGTTACGAATGGCAATCTCATAGTATTTCAAATGACATACTTTCAGAATTCCTGATGTTATTTTGTTAGAATTTTTCCTAATTTAATAGTTGAACAATTGAAATTTCTTAGAATTCCCGAATGAACTCTGTAGGAATTGTTTATGAAAGTACATATTTGAAAATTTTCGCAAATTAAATTCTTTAAGATATCTCAATAGAACTCAGTCGAAAATTTAGATTAAACTTTCTAATACATCTTGTTGGAAATCTTTTAGAAAATTTAAATTCTCACACAACTGTTCTATAGATTTTTTTTGAATTACAGTTAAATATCTCTTATAGTTTCCAATGGAGTTCACTTGAATTTCCCAATCGAACTTCTTGAAAATTCTAGATGAAATTCTCTTAGAATTTTTGACAGAATTCCTACAAATTTCCCAATAAAAATCTCTGAGTAATCGCAATATATTCTTTAAAATATATTCGTTTTATAATTTTCTAAGATTTTTTTTAAATTCTCAATGGAAGTCTTCTAATATTTCTGATGTATATCTATTGAAATTCTTAACAACATTTAACCACAACATTTATTTTGAAATCCACATTGAATTTCTAAAAAAAAATCCAAAAGAATTATTTTGAAACCATTGGTGATTTTTATAAAATGTTTGGTAAAACTATTCTGATTTTTGTAGAACTTTTGGGTATTATGACATTTTAAGGGATTTCCCATTAAATTTTATCAGAACTCTTATTGGAATATTCTCAGAGATTTCAGCTTTCAGTCAAAGAAAAGCGTTGATTTTCTCACCTCATCGCCTACGTTTCGATCGAGATGTTGAGATCTTCTTCAGAGCTCGAAATTAATCAATTTTGTCCAAATTTTGAGCCCTAAAGAAGATCCCAACCTCTGGATCGAAACATTGGTGATGAGATAAGAAAATCAACGCTTTTTTTGACTGAAGCAGAAATCCCCGAGAAATAAGTCAACTTCTCCGTCGAACCTCTACAAATATTCTCAGAATTCGTTATTTCAAACATAACTACAGAATTATCGCAGACTTTTTGATGGAATTAAAAAAATACCCGATAAAACTTTTTCAGAACCATTGGTAAAAATTTCATAGATTTATTGATGATTTACTTTTATAATTTTGATGATATTCTATCAAACTTTCCGATGGAATTTGTTACGAATTCTGAATAATTTCCGTAGGATTTTAAATAACATATGCTTGCAATCGATTATATGGACTTTATAAGAACATATATTTCGCTACTTGCACAATGAGATAATCTGGCTTTTTTGTTGAAAGCAACACACTATTATCTCGGCCTGCCTCTTGCTGCAAGGCAATCGATTCCTATTTTTTATCGCAAAATTTGGCATCCTTCCATGGCTGGTCGTCGCTGGTTTGGGAAATGAAATTGCGCAAATACTGCGATACTCAGCAGTAGTAGAACGGAGCTGGTGCTGCCAAGAGAACATAAATTACCATCTGCCCAGTTTCTATTAACTGCTCCACCTAATGACGCAGTGTCCGCTCGACTGGAACCTGTAAATTATCTTCCAAAAGTATACCAGCCACTTTGGGTAAAACATTACTCTTCTAGAGTATCAGATACCTTCAGTGCCGAGCTGGAACGGTGACAAAATTCACCGAATGGCTAGTAGAACAAAATTCGATTTAATCCCAAATATCAACTCGCTCGCAGGCTTAGCAAACCCTTCTATTATCTTCTGGCGCTGTAGGCAGAGCAGAAGTTTTTCTTTCCGTTTCCGTGCCGATCAAGCACCGAAACGAGATGAAAAAATCCGCCATGGAAAGCGGGTTCTTGGAAAACTGGTCCGGGGCAAGTTTGACAAAATATTTTTGCGACATTTAATGGAATGACGTACTTGTCTGTTTGTGTGATTGTCAGTTTATGTTTAGCTTGTCGCTTGTTTATCACCTGTTTGTCATCTCTTTTCATTTTGTTTGCCTTTTGCTAACCCTCCATTCGTTATATGTTTGTCATATTTCGTCTATTAATCATCTATCTATCGTCTGCTTGTCGTCTGTTCGCTCTTTTTTCTTCTATTTGCTTTCTATTAATCGTCCATTTCTAGCATAACATGTGCAAAGGGCCTAAGTGCTTTTTTTTAAACAAACATGTTTCGGTCGCTGTAGGGCCCAACAGCACAGATAGCCTGAAGATTGCTCTCTCTCTGATAAGGGTGGTGGTGTGCGTGGGTGGATCGAGATGGGCCCTACAGCGATATTTATTTACATAACGCATTCACATGTTTTGCTAGATTTTTAGTATTTTGTCTTCTGTTTATCGCCTATTTGTTATTCGTTTTTATCTGTTTGTGTGTTCATGTCACTAGCTTGTTACCTGCTTGTCGACTGCTTGTCATCTATCAGTCGTTTGTTTCACATCTGTCTTTCTGCCTTTTGGCATTGTTTGTCATCTGCTCGTCGTCTGTTTATCAACTGTTTGCCGTTTATTTCTCGTCAGCTTACCATCTTTCTGTCTTCCGTTTGTCTTTTGTTTGTTGTTCGGGTTTCGATTGTTTCTGATCTGTTTTTCTTCTGCTTGTCATCTGCTTAGCGACTGTTGTTCGTCTCTGTTTGTCGACTAACTGCCGTCTAGTTTTGGCCTGTTCGTCATCTGTTTGTTGTCCTTTTTTCTCTTCCACTTGTCATCTATTTGTCGTGGCCGTGGGTTTGTCGCCCTTTTATCGCCTACTTTTAATCTGTTTTTCGTCTGTTCGTCGACTATTAAATATTAAATTAAACATTTGAAAAGGGTATACAAGCATTGGTAAACAATGACTTTACACCTCGCTCCTGTGCCCCCATCAGCATATTCATAAACTAAGGCCCGTTATCAGATAGAGCGAACATCGATCTTTCGGATAACGGTATTCATTTGCGTGGGCAGGCTGCTGTTATGCCCTACGGAGCGATTTAAAAAAAGACATAAAACCTCTTGGCCCTTTTCAAATGTTGCTTCAGATTTCTCGTCTATTTTTTTGTCTGTTTGCTGTTTGTCATCCTTTCGTCTTCTGTTTGTCACCGGTGTATCTAGTATTTATCTGTTGGACCTTTCATTTGTGGTTATTCCATTGTAGTTAATGATATGCAATTGTTTCGGGAGACCAACTTCCCGACAAACTGTTCTGCATTCTGTGGCCACACTAACTAACCTACCTCCACAAATTGAGTAATAATACCTGGAAGGATTATGTCATAGTCTCCTCTTTTTTATTTCCACCACCGTGAACGAACAAATTTCCAGACCACGTCTCCATCATCACCATCATCGCATCAGGCATCGATCACGTCTTGAGCCGATCCGGACCAGATTTTCGCGTGATTCTTTCCTTTATTCTCCACTGCAAAGCCAATCATCATTTTCTCGCCCATCCACCGCACCGGTGCAATTTTGACCGGCTGCTTGGCTGCAGCAATCTGGTAGCAGATAGCGCGGACCAACACCGGCGGCGTGGCGGCCGCCGGTATTCATCGCATTATCGCTCAATTTGTATTCAAGCCCTCCGCTGTTCAGTGAACACAGAAGCCGCAGTCGAGGTGCAGTGTGACCATAGCGCTATAGAGCATGGGCTTGCGAGGAATCGAAATGATAGCAGGCTCCTTCTTTTGTAATGAGGGGGTGATGCCATCGGTTTTGAATGAAGGAGATGCTTGTTGAAATGTGAGCCAGAAAACGCCTCTTTGATTGGCGTGGATTTCAAAACGAGGATTTATCATTCATTTGATTGTGATTTGATGATACATGGTTTGATTACAGAAAGCTGTAAATTGATTTCACTCCATTCACTGTAGTATAACCAATCTATTATATCACACCTTCAAATTGGCAACCTGTGAACTGTGCCGGATCATCTTCACGGATAATCTTCTTCTTTTTTCTGCCTCGACGTTCCAACTGGAACTTGGCCTGCCTGTCTTCAACTTAGTGTTCTTTGAGCACTTCCAAAGTTATTAATTGGAGGGCTTACTTTACCTGCCATTACATGAATTTGTACATAGTGAGGCAAGTACAATGATACACTATGCCCAGGGAAGTCGAGAAAAGTTTCCGACCGGAACGGGAATCGAACCCACCGGGTTCCAAAGCCTTACCACAAGGCTAACACGGATTATCTCAATCCATCATGTCACGCCTACCAAGCGGCAAACCACACATCAACGTGAACCTCTCCCAGACACTCCGACAACCACTAGAACTTTGCGTGCAGACGCGGTGGTGCATACGGTCTGTTGTTGGAAAGCGAATGCGCTATCATTTCATCCCTTTCCCGATATTGACCTGCAATTTTACATGGTAGGCGCCATTTCAGCATAAACATGTAACGTCGACTAACACTTACACACTGAAGATTCGTATGAGTCACGAGCAGTTATCACATTGGATCTTTGCTTCAATCTTTGGGTAAGTGTGACAATTTTGGATTTGCAACTCATTGAACAGATCGAGGAAGCTTCTCTTGAAGTGCTTCCCATGATACCGTTTGTTTAACTAGAAGAGTAGAAGACGATGACTTTAGACCTCTTGACCAGAGCGTTCATGATTAACAAAAATTTAAATCATGATTAATCATTGATGATTAAAATTCCAATTTTGGTGATTATTGATTGTGATTAATGGTTAATTTGATTTTTAGGCTGATTAAAGATTATGATTAATGATTAAAATTGGTTTTATCAGTGATTATTGATTATGATTAATGATTAAAATGGCTCATTGATTAAAAATCATGATTAATCATGATTAATCAATCACAAAAAACTGGAAATGATTAAAATGTATTTATTGTTTAACATGTTTCTGAAGTTTCAAAAGTTAAATGTAACTCTGTCCGGGAGATTTTTGAAAAAAGAATCAAAAATTACATTATTTAGAACAGCATTTGAACCAATTTAAATTGGATCATAAATTTTATATGATGAATCATTTTTGGTGATGAATGATTAATGATTGATTAATATTTTTTCTTATGATTATGATTACTGATTAATGATTAGATTGCAAAAATAGTGTGATTAAGATTAATGATTAATGATTAAATGAGATTTTTTTGTGATTATGATTAATGATTTTGAATAATCTTAATCATTAATCATTAATCATGGTTAAATTTATGATTAATCATTAACGCTCTGCTCTTGACCGACGTCTATCCAAAGTAGGGTAACCTGGGGTAAAACGCACCCCCGGGGCAAAACGCCCTCACTCTATTTCATTATATAAGTGAAGTTCCATGCGATGCAAGCAAACTAGACATAAAATTTAGCCAGGCAAGCCCAAGAATGCAAATAATATTCGAATGAAAAGCGTGAAAAACGATGATTTTCCACATTTGGAAAGATTGTCTAATTTGAAGCGCACGTAATTTAAGCAATTGTGCGCTGATTATATGGAATCAACCTATTAACTACCATCCGCCTCCTACGCCTTCCATTTGCTGCCGTAAATAGTAAGATGGAGACGCCTGGTACATCATTAGAATTCAAAGCGAAAAATGCCAGAGGTCATATTGCCCCACCTCAAGGTGCGTTTTACCCCCAACAGTTTTTCAGCACCCAAAATGTAACACTTTTTCAAATTGTTAATTTGATTCGGTTAAATTAATATCACGTGGACCAAAACTTGGCATCTCTTAGTCAAATAGGTAAACTAACTTTCAAAACGCAAGACACCCATAAAATCATCCTAATCTTAGTTATAGGGCAACGTTTGCTTAGGGGGTGCATATTACCCCACCTTCCCCTAACTCACTTAGATTTAACGGAATCACCTTTTTAACCTCATCAATCACATGAACTTGACCGCGTTCACCCCTGATGTCAAACGAGCGGCCCGCGTTGGGATTGATTACCACTATGCCGCACGTCAGTATTCAGATCATTTGCCAAATTTATTTTGTATCGCATCACGACAGTGAATATGGTAGCCGCAAAAGAGAGACGCAAAACAAACGACAAAGACGACGTGCCAATAATGCGTTGTATCTACAGATTTTGACATAAGTTCGAATATTTGTGACAAACCAGAATGTAGATTTGTTCTGTTCCCTTCGACTCGTGAATTTGTCCCTCAGGTCACATCTTTGTTTCAGTCTGTGGTGTTGTCACAACAAATGCAGGTATTGTCATTTTTGTTGCGTGACGCACGGATATTGATTCACTGCATCACACTATTCTTCATTACACCAACAAAGCTAGCCATGAAAATGTTTGACAATAGGGCACTGCACTGTTTTGATTTTGTATGGGATTTTGACGTTTCGTGGCCTTGTTGTTTACAAAATTCCTGTAAGAGTGAAGGAGAAGGAGAGAATTTCGTGCAGTGCCCTATTCACAGGTCATTTTGACAGACCACACACATGCACGAAAAAGACGGATAACTAAATCTACTTTATCGATCTTGTTGCCGTCCTTTTCATGCTCATGTTACATCTGTCAAAATGACCTGAGATTTGTCAGTTATTTTGAGGTTAGGTTCGTTGGTAATGAAGAATTAACACACTGTCAGCACCATTGTTACCGTTAGCGTTGCCACCGCCGCACCGTCTGCCATCTGTCAAATTTTAGCACCCACTTCGTTGCGCAAAGTACCGCTACCGACTCTGCTACCGACGGCGTCCTTCAAAAACCACCTCGCGCTAGACCGTATCGCCGACGGCGATGGATAGTTTACATACATTTTAGGACATTGCCAACATTTGCTAGTTGTTACCAGGGTCATCGTTGTCGTCGCTAAAATCGTCGTCCGTCACCGTCTCACGCTTTTGATCAAGGTCGCCTTAATTTAATTTTGGCGCGTTTCCCGCGCTCCACAACAACAACAACGATTTGTTGCCTGCAACACGGCTGTCGCAGTGGTAGATTTGAAACTGAATTCGCATCTGTGGTAGAGATTACTAAATACTATATAGTAGAAAACATCATGTCGTTTTTGTTCCAAAAGCTTATGGGCCCAGGAAATATTGTCCTGGAAAGAGCTGGCCAAACGAAGAGATAAAATAATCTGAATGAAAAGATAGGCAGGGTGGCCAGACAGTGCAGTGGGCTTAGTGAATAATATGAATAGAATTCAGGCCAAACATTTCAATAGGTCTTATCTGCATTTGAGAGGCTCTCTTTGGTCACATTCTCTTTCAATTATTGCAATATAATGGTACACTTTTCAACTTTTTTTGCAGTACAAATCAAAAGACGATTGTTTTGACCATCGTTCAATGCAAGGATACAATCATAATACAAATAAACAGCTGATATATTAACGAAAGAGAGGGAAACCAAAGAGAGCCTCTCTTATGCAGATAGGACCTTTAGACATGTTAGGCCTGAATTAGGACTTTAAGATGAGTTTGTTTCCTTCCTAGAAGATTTTAATGGAATAAAAATCGATATCGACAAGATCCTGATTGTTGCAATTGATCGTGAACTAAATCGAAAGTGAAATGTGGTGTGTATCAGTGGAGAACATACTTATGGTGCATGGTGGGCCTCACAATTATATCTCCAACTCGATGGCATTCGGTGGAAATAAAATCTCTAAGGAAGCGTTAGACTAACGCAGCCGAAGCATGGCGGCACTGCTTCTACAAGGGAATAAGGGAAATAGACAGAAATTTGACCTGGCAACGCTCAGGATGGAGATCGTTCAATACACCGCCAATGACCGCAACTCCTCTCCTCAAGGAACTCCTACAATAACCAGGTAAGTTTTCCAATTATAAATATGTCACCTCCTCAATCATACACCTTTCGACCGGTTGTCTCAACCAGTTCAAATTTATCACTAACGACAACACATGTTGAAGTCCCTGCGGGAAGATAGATTACCCCGAAATCGTTCCACCAAATTACCATCCATCAATTCGCAACAACCCGTTTATGGCGTGTTTGTAAAGTGCAACCACCGTGTGTGTGTTCACTGTTCGTGTAGCAGTTGCCGAACCACGACAATGGCCCGACGAAGAAATGGCAGGTAATCTTCCGAAAAATCCCACGGCCCATATTTCATCACACTTCCAGTTCCAGAGCGAGAGCGAGCCTCGCCTCCTCCTGTCAGCGCTTTTTTTCCCACACATTAGCACACACTCATCCAACCAAAAGTGCGCCCCAAAGAAGTTTTAATATTGTCAAATGCGGACGGTAATCTGCTTAACGTGCGGAATATATCATTGCGCCACTTTTTGCCACCTTCGCTCCGTCGCGTTGCCTGAGTAGGGTTGCCTTCAAAACGATGACAACGCAACGCACGACGACTCTCTTTCTATTCTGCGTGTCGCTTAACCTTCAACCCGAATGAATAAACCACACAAATTGAGCTAAGCACCACCGTCTGGGTTCCTTGAAAGAGCAGACAGAAGGAAAAAAACTCCCAACCACCGCACCGCCACCAGTTTCTAATATATTCTGGCATATAGGTACGAAGCTACCTCAAACGTGCGTAACAAATTATACCAATTTCCTTGAACTCGCGCTCGCTCGCGAATCATACGCACATATTGGGGAACGTAGGTACATGCGTGAAGTTACTCCAGCCGGTTCGTCGCGTCTCGTCTTGTAGGAAATGATTTACCCAAACTACCCGGAGTGCAGTGGTTTTCAACCAGATGTAGAGAAACGTCAGCTACAGAATTTTATGAACCGAGACCGATGCGGCAACGACCCCTGCGAATAAGATGGATTTGCGATTGGAAGCTCAGTACGTGGAGCTGCCGATCTCTCAACTTCATCGGGAACACCCGCATACTCACCGATCTGCTAGGGCACCATGAGTTCGGCATCGTAGCACTACAGGAGGTGAGTTGGACAGGATCCATGGTGCGAACATTAAAAAGTAATCATACCATTTACCAGAGCTGCGGCAACATACGCGAGCTGGGAACAGCTTTTATCGAACGACGAAAGAATATGCAGGCTGGGGATCCATGACCGATTCTTCAGCTTCGGCATAATCAATAAGCGCAGCCCACAGTCTAGAAGCACTGATGATGTCAAGGACGTAGCTGGAACGCTCTTACGACCGCTGCCCAAGCCACAACGTTGAGATCTATATAGGAGATTCGAGACTAGGAGATCTAAACGTTCAGGTAAGGCCCGGAAGAGGAATTCAGATCAACGATTGGATAGTTCAGCGCCCTATCAAATGATGAACGAAAACGGCCTACGACTCATCGAAATCACTGCCTCCTGCCATATGACCAGACGTAGCGCCTTCGGATTTTAAGACAAACGGACGTCTTCGCTCCGTATCGGCGGAGATTCGGCGCCGTCTTCACGACAGCTACAACTTAGAGTGACTACAGCAAGCGGATATCGTCTCAGCATTCGCACAGAATCCTAGTTGCCAGATGAGGGCGATCTCAATGTGCCCCCTTTAGAGGACTTCTAGTCAGGGAGGGTGCAGGCACGCCAAACTCGAACAAACTACGCCTACCTAACATGCATCGAGCGGGCCTTCCCAAACAACACAATGCGATTTCGCGTTCCCCATCGACAAAACAAACCGATTTCCAAGCAGGATTCGATCAGGCTTCTGGTCGCGTTGCCAGTCACACTAACACACTCGCAAAAGATGAGCAGTAGGCCTACCTTGCCGCATGCGGGTCCCCTGCTTCTAATATACAGTAAAAGCACACACTGATGGTAAACTTGTTTGCTGTTTTGTTTTGATTTTACGATCCGTTTCACCCCGTTCCATGAGCAGAATGACATTTGAACCATTTATAGTTTGAACGATGCACAGTGGCCGGAAGCCGGGCAAAACCTCAAAAATCGACTTCAATATTTTATTTTTCCAATATTTTTCTTCCATTATAGATACTTCAACTAAGAAAACCCCAAATTTTCAAGTCATTTGGTCGAAAATTGAGTCTTGTAGATTTTTTCAAAGTTGAAGTTTTATCTACTACAATATTAGTATTTATTGTCTTTATTTCATGAGCTTCCTTCATGAGTTCGTTGTAAAAGTTAGGAAGACTTGAATAATGTGACAATATTTTTTGTGTTTTTGGGTATGAATAGCCATTACATTTCGAAGATTGTTTGGAATTCAATCACAAAATTATTATGTTTTTACAATATGCAAACATATTGACTTTTATGAAATTTTGGAGAAAAACTTCGTACTAAAGAGATCCAGTACTTGTTTAGGAAACATCAGAAAACGACGCCGTATCCCGGATCTAACGTGCAATTTTGCCTAGTTTTTGGCTATATAGGTCACTGTTTGCGCATTTTTGCGCTAAGCGCGAAAAAAATTTTTTTTTTCTATCAGGTCACAATGGAGCCGCATGGTTGTGGAGGAAGTGATATTGTTTGAAGTTTAAATTTTATCTGAACATAGTTCAAATTGACTTCAGAATACTAACAATTTAGTGTAATTTTCATTCTTGTAAGAGATTTTCACCAAGTCAGATGGTCATAAGTAGAGGGGAGGTGGGGGGGGGGGGGGGGGGGTTCTGATAATGTAATGACCACAGCTTCAACATTTTTTTCATTATTTTTTTATATTATTTTACAGAAGAATGAGGGTGCTCCAGTTAAAAACAGTAACAGAAAGGAGTAACGACTAAGTATGAATAAGCTTTTATTTACTTAGACACTACCTACATGTTGCTTCACCAGATACAACTAACTCTTTTAACCTTCAAAATAAAAGAAATACAAAAACAACCGTGAAAAACATGTAAAAATAACTACAAACCATTGCTCACTGATTTTCTTAAACTGATCGTTTCTTCGATTCATTTTAATCGTTAGAATTGCTCAACAACCTTGGAAGCAATCTCTTCACGAACTTTTATCGAAATTTCAATATATAGTGACACAAATTCGTTGACATCTACGCGTTTCTTTTCGACACGCACATCGCTACAGTTCAAAGCAACAATCATCTATAAACTATAAAAGGAATTCACTAAACAGCGTAAAACGTAAATATTTTTCTGCGTAAACGTCGCGATCACCAAGGCAATCTATGAATATTTTAATCGCAATTTTATGAAACGAATATTTTACGCTCTTTAGTGAAACCCCTTATATTGGTTTTTTAAACTTGAAGTTTTATTGTATGTTATTCATGCGGTTTCGTTAAACACATTTCTACTGAACGATACACAGAGTGATAAAGATTTTGAAAATATTTGCTGGAACTGAACTGTTCATCAATATGATTACCGATCTGTGATGATCGTTTATCAAAAAACTCCCTTCAATATTGCGAATATGAATTGCCAATTCTTTATAGAAAGGGTAGTTACGATTGCTTCCACAAGTGATAGCAGAGATCGATGTACCTTACAACCTAAACTTGGAAGAGCATGTATGAAGTTGTTGAAACGAGGTTGATAAAAAGCAGTTCAAATTTTACGCAGATCACTATATTAGACTATCTGACCCCATAACACACCTCCGTGTACCCATCGTAAAATGTCACGTGGTTTATGGGCAGTCCCTGAGAATACACCACGTCTTGTCAGCCAACATTGGTGTGTATCTGAATTGATCCATTGAAAGAAAACGTAGGTAAACGATTTTTTCTAATGATTTATGTAGTTTTGAAGATTTTGGACCACCCTAACAGCAACAAATACACAATTATAGTTTATTTCAATACCAATACATGATTTGAGAACCCCCAAATTAAAGGGTTAATCAAAATCTACGTTCAGAAAGCACATCGTGATTGCTTATTATCGATTATTTTTACATTCTTTCCATAATCAGCAGATTTCAAAATTTTGAACCACCCTAATATAGCAAAATCGAAATATATGAAAAGTTTCATATCAGAAATAGATTTAGGGAACTAAAATCATCATAACCTGTTAATTTCAGCAATTTCGGTTAACATTTGAGGTTTTGTCCGACTTTTGTATGGAGGCCCGCCACTGTGCGATGTGCAGATAAGAGGGGGTCAAATTGAAAAGTTTTCAGATTAGATGCGGTCCATCCAAAGGGGGTAGACGGTATCAACGACGCAACCAAGAGCATTATCGGATACATGGAACGCAGTCGACGAAACGAATGGTTCGACGAGGAATACAGAATGACTTAGAAGGAGAAGAACGCAGCACGGGTGCTAATGCTGCAGCATGGAACCCGGCAGAACGTATCTTACCTTACCGATCAGGCTATGGCCTGGATGGCCTCTGCTGTACATAGTAGCCGTCTCCATTCCTCTCGATCCATAGCTGTTTGTCTCCAGCAGCGCTGTTATTGGTCGTGAGCTTCCCATGACGATGAACAAGTAGGCCCTTTCATCGTCACAAGATAAAACGAGCATTCACGTACTTTGTCATGTCATTTTGCAACGATCAAGCGTCATGACGGAAATTTTCATATAGTTTTGAAATTAAAATTTTCACCTAGTCCAAGCAAATTTAGGATAGCCGTTGTATTTAACAGATAGAGAGGATATACATTTATGCTTTGAAGGAATTAAATAATGACAAAATCCATAAATGTTGTAGTAGTTGCCCTGTGTACAACCATGTCACGCTCCGTCATGACCGGAAAATGAGCGAATATTGTTAGCCTCTCTTGGTCATTGGCTCCCAATTCGATGACATTGAGAGAGGCACTTCTGTAAAATTCGCGTGACGACCCGTGTTGACGCTGACGATTTCCAAGCCTGGTCTCCAGTTCCGTACTCTGCGTAGGGTCCGCACTTGGTCGACCCACCTAACTCACACCCACCTAACGCATCACGTCTTCTTGTACCATACTGTTCGGATGACTATCGAGAACCATTTTAGTCTTGTTGCTATCCGACATACTGATGACGTGACCCGTCCACCGTAGCCTCCCGATTTTCGCGGAATGGACGATGGTTCTCTCAGCAGCTGATGCAGCTCGTGGTTCATTCACCTTCTCCAAGTCCCATCTTCCATCTGCACTCCGCCGTAGATGGTACGCAACACCTTCCGTTCGAAAACTCCTGGCAGAACGGGAAACGATACAAACATCAGTCTCACCTCTTTCGAAAGTAAAAACGCTGCCGGGAAGAAGTGGTCTGCGAGGAAGTTCTACCACAACGGCTTCGTGCCGCGAGCCGTAATGTGCAGGGACAAGGGCGGATGTCCCTTGGTGGAGAAACGTGAGGAGATTGAAAGGTGGAAGCAGCACGGGAGACCATGGCAACGGGCGAATCGACTATTTGTTGTGAGTAACCATCGTACTTTAGATTGCCCCCTCCTTGTTCTGCTCCAATGAATGTAATCTTAAATCCACTACACTTTTTTGAATCACAATCAAAACAAATGTCAAAAGTGCGAACACGTTTTATTAAATAAAACACTTCGTTTGCCAAAGTTGATTGCGGTTTCTCAAAGTAATTGCCACCTGGCCTTGAGCGCGCTGTTATCTAAAAGTAATCAGAAGCTTGTGTTTTGCCGCTGTTCGACAGCTTGAACTTTGCTGCCTGGAAGTTCCGGATACTGATACTCCTTGAAGAGTACGAGTTCAAGAAGTGTGTCCAGACGTACGCAACAAGAGTGCAGGATAGCGAAACGAACGACGGGAAGACCGCAACAGCGAAGAAGATCGAGAAACGTATGAAGAAGGACCACCACGCCGGCGTAACTCCCTGTTGGAGTCGAAGATCCACGATATGCAGCTCGAATACATCAGGGGCAAGCAGTTTTCCAAAGATGTCTGGAACGCCCTGTATCTAGTTTCCGAGCGTCGCAGTATCGCAATTCGGATCCACTTGAAGCAGGATGAGCTGCTCCGGAGAATTTGGACTTCTGCTGCTAACGCTTAGCTCTGCGTATTCCGTAGTAGTGACGGCACTCAAGATGATGTCGGAAGAAAACTTAGCGCTCGAGTTTGTGAAATGACGACTGCTGGAAGAAGAAACGTAGCGCCGGGAAATGGAATCGTCAGTTGCACTCGTCGATCGAAGAAGCTGATTCTCAGGATAGAAACAGATCAAGAGAAGAAGCTGACTTGCATTCACTGTAGGAAGGAAGGTCACAAACAGGTGGATAGCTAGGATCGAAAGAAGTAAAGAGACCAGAAGGAACAGCAGAATTCGAAGGCGGACGTGGCTGAACCGGGACGTGACAGTTTGTGAATCATGCGTCGTCGGAAAACAGGGCGAGGAAACCGTTCTCTTCGTCGAACTCGTATACATGGACGTGTATTTGCCATGATTTGCTCTTGCTGTCCGATTGAACGTTTGGATTGTCTGCTCTGTTCCAGGCAAGTCGGGATTGGCCTGTGTTCTTTTGACGTATGCAGTAAGATCGGGAAAACGCGAAATCACGACAAACTGCAACCAATTCCTTCACCGTCGTGACCCGGGCAGCCGAGGCAATCAGCGTGAAGTCTGCGTTGAGGTGAGACTTCAATGTGAAAAGCTTCTCGAATTCAGGCAACGGTGGTTCTACAATTATAAATGCGACGACCAGGTCTCGGTAGAAGTTTGCGAATGATTCGTTCGGTTCTTGGAATCGGAGGTGATGGTCTTGCTTCACGATCTCGGAGTAATTCGGTGGCTAGAATTCTCTTTTGATCTGATCCAGCTTGAAGTTGTTCCAGTTGCGTAGGAACATGTAGCAGCGGGTATACCACTGTAGAGCGCTGTCCTGTCGGGTTTCCTGTTAGCCTAATGGTTAAGGCTATGGATTGCCAATCCAGAGACGGCGGGTTCGATTCCCGATCCAATCGGGGAAACTTTCTCGACTCCCTGGGCATAGTGTATCATTGTCCTTGCCTCACAATATACAAATTCATGCAATGGCAGACAAAAGAAAGCCCTTCAATCAATAACTGTGTAAGTGCTCAAAGAACACTAAGTTGAAGCGTGGCAGGCCAAGTCCCAGTGGGGACGTACAGCCATAAAGAAGAAGCGCTGTCTTCAGTAGGTGTTTGATGAATTTTAGCAGTGTCGGTTCATCAACTCCTTCTGTTACCCCAGTCATATTGTATCCGGCTGACCTGCGTACTGAAATGGCCATTTGTAGACTGGCTGAGAATTCTGCGTACGGTTCTGGTGAAATCTGCTTGATGGGCGTGGCGCCAACACTTGAGGGTACCGGAATGCTTCATTGGCGATGTTTGCTTGCAGTTGGTTCGTGTTAATTGCGATGTTTCTTCCGTGTGGGATGTCAGGTCTTGAAGCGTTACCGGATGCCGTCGCGTAGTGGTGGATTGGTTGTTCCAGGTAATTCGGTAATAATGCTCCCATGGACGGTTTGTTGCAGTTTTGGAAAGTTGCTCCGGATATTCCCAGATACGCACCATGCTGTTGTTCACCTCCATTTTGCTGTTCTGGTATTCTCGGTTCTACTGGATTTGAAATTGCTTCTGTTGTTATTCCTGCTGCAACGTCAACTGGTAGAGCTGCTGCTGGATTTTCAGTTCTCCTTCCAGTTGCTCTTGTTGAACTCGCTGCAGCTCGATTTGCTTCTGAAGTATGATTTGTTGTCGTTGTAGGTGTCTCAGTTGTTCCAGTTGTTGTTGTGCGGACGCCTGTTGATTGTTTGTGCGACTTCCTGTTCCCGATTTGACGCTGGATTGTAACTGCGCGTTTTTTTTAACGCTCTAGCACTTCTGCGTCGTCTGGTAGTATGGCTTCGTTGTCCTCAGGAACCTTTTTGGTCGGAATTCCATCTAGTATGATCGTATCTACGAAGAAGTCGTTGATCTTGAACACTGACTGCTCAACAACCTCTTCTAGTTTGGCTACGTATCTTGATAGGTTCTTATCGATAACCATTTGAAGTCGTGCCCTGTAATGCATGCTGCTGCAGATAGTCAACTCTAGGGAATCCTCTTGTCACAGACAAACAGACGTAACTCTTAGAGGAAATTCATCAACAACTTTTGCCCGGTGCCATTTTCATGAGTACACTGCCATCTGTTGGTAAAACCGCACGCGAAACTGTCGGCCATGATGGATTTCGATTTGACGTTTTGCTAACACGCACACTACTACACAAATTGCCTGTGATTTTCGTTTGCATCATTCGGCAACGTGTACACTGGCAAACGTCAAAGCGATCGAACATTTGCGCCTCTGGTGGAACAATCGCGCAAATCAAATGGAATTTGAATTGATCGTTAAATGCATGTGACAAGCTATTTTGAAGAGTGTTACGTTTGTTTGTCTGTGCTCTTGTTCTAGACCCATTTTGATCCGATCATTGAGGTATTGGACTTTGGTTTGGCAATGTCGTATGTGGTCTTCTTGGCTGACGACGTGGTCTGCAATTGTGGGCATCTCCACGTTGATCCTCTCCTTTTCAATGTACTCGCGCAACTTGCTTGTCTTCTCTCTTTTTGTCCGCTTCTGCTAATCCTCATTCCTCAACTGCAGCTCGAAGTCGAGCTCTCCATCCGAAAGATGTAGGATATCTATCTTCGAACACACAACACGATTCACTGTCACTATTCACTTGAGAGAAAACCGAACTGAAAGTGAACCGTGAAGATTTTCCCACCAGCTGGTCAGTCAAAGCACCAGGTGGGCCACGGCAAAATTCGGGCAGACGATTTCCCGACTCCGGGGCGGTAACGGAGGATAGCATAAAAATTACCGATTTCTTAAGATCTGCAGGCGTAAGGGAGATCCAGTAGAATGGATTGTCCAGCAAACTAGATGTTAGTCCCACGAACAGTCGCGTCATTGGACTTCTGTGGTAAGTTATTCTATTGGGCTGATCAAACGACTGAATCGAGAAATTCTCGTCGAGAAAGCCAAGGCTATGATGGAGGCTTCCCGAGTAGTTAAGCGTATCTGGGGACAAGCTGTGCTGACGGCGGCTTTTCTTGCCAACCGTAGGCCGACGAATGCGCTGAGCACGAAGTGAACTCCATATGAGTGATGGGAGTTCCGAAAGCCTAACGTATCGGACGTGAGAGATTTTGGCTGTAAAGTGGTCGTCCAGGCTCCAGGATGAACTGCGCGCCCCAATGGATACAGAGTATGTGGAATCCAGTGAAAAGACAGATCGTCGTCGCGCATGATGTTGACTTCGTAGAACAGAAGACCTCGCTCGTCAAGGAGAGTCTACCTGTGAAGTAAGTGGTTCGCGTTCCTGCTTATGAAGAAGAGGAAGAAGCAGCTGGTGATGAACTGAAGGTACTGGAAGAACATCATCCGGACGGCGAGTTCGAATGTTTCGTAGAGGAATAAAAGCTCGCGGAGCAAGAAGAAGAGGAAGCTGCTGGTGGGAGACCACAGCGGATCTGGTCGGTGTCGGTATGGTGTACACCATGGTTTTCCAAACTGTGGGTCGCGACCGCCCAGGGGAGTCGCCGACCTTCATCTAGGCGGTCGCGATGCGAGGGGCATTCGAATATGTAACTGTAACAAACATGAAACATGTAACATATGAGGGAATTTCTTTGGTGGGTCGCGAAAAGTACGTCTGCTGGCAAAAGGGGGTCGCGCACCTGAATGTTTGGGAACCTATGGTGTACACTGTTCACCAGTTTCGTCCAAAGAGCAGTAAACTACATCGACGAGATTCTGGTAACCATCGCTGAGATACTGAAGCGTGATGACTGGAATGAATGGAAGGCTGCGATCGAAGACGAGATGCGGATTCTCTACAGCGCAACAACACCTGGACACTCGTGAAGAAACCGGAGGGACGCTCGGCGGTGTCCTGCAAATAGGTATTTCGGTTGAAGCGTGGCGATGCCGGTAGGCCGGCAGAATACTAAACCCGGCTGGTGGCGATAAATAGTCAGAAGTCAGAAGAGAGGTTTAGATTACACCAAAAACTACTCTTCCGTAGCCAAAATGGAAACCTTACGGACAGTGCTGGCGGTAAGGACCGCGTTCTTAAACGGCGAGCAGTCAGAGGAGATTTATATGATTTGTGCAGGGGAGATTGCTTGTGAGTCGACTCAATCGGGCCCTATATGGGTTGAAACAAGCTTCGCGAGTATGGAACGACAAGTTCCATCGATTCGTACGGAAGTTGGGCCTGTCGGCGGCCATCAATAATTTCAGCCAGTTTCAAGCCGGCCCTAGCGACGAACACTAGAACTACTTGAAGCAGATATTCAGGTACGTGTAAGGGACTCTTGATGCTCGGCTCGTCTATCGAAAGCAAAAGGATGCTTCACTATTGAAAGCAATTTCTGATGCCAATTGGGCGAATAGAAACGGGGACAGTTGATTTGTTAGCGAATGTGTGTGCAAAGCTCATAGGTGCACCGAGATTTGGACGACCCGGAAGCAATACACCGTTCCGTTATCGTCCACCGAAATAGAACTAGCTGCATTCTGTTTGTGTATCTGTCACGTCATCCCTATGAGGAGGCTGTTGTTCGATATGGGAAGAGAGACCAACCAAGCAATACCAATCATTGAGGACAGTAAATCCACAATGCGTATAACCGAGGACTCCAAGGACTACTGTCGGCTGAAACATGTGGACACGTAGTTCCACTTTGTACGTGAGCGTTTCGGCAGTAGCGTGGAGAGATTGCCTTATGTGTGAATATCAGATAAACAGGCGAACATCATGACAAAGGGTTTGCCGTTGACCGCTCTCAGAGGACTTTATGTCAATTTGGAGTTACGCCGTAAAGGGGACTACCGTGGTTGCAAAGGGGTGTAGAGAGTAACCACCATATTTTAGCCAGCCCTCACTTTGTTCTGCTCAAATGAGCGTAATCTTGTTTTACCCCTATAGAATGTGAGAACCGTTGTCTGTCACCTAATACTAATGAGTTTGATGGAAGTTATCATGCCGGCCATCGATGGGCCTGTTGACAATGGCTCAGATCTTCACCGTACGGCAAATCTTTCAAAACTCCCGTGAATACCACCTCCTAAATCACCTGTTCAACGACTTCAAGGCGGTATCGACAGCACAGAACCATGAAAACTCATGGACGAGAATGACTTTCATGAGAAACTGTCCAGAATCATTAAATCAACGATGAAAGGTGTAATGCAATGAACCAGCCTCATCTTCCGGGGTTCGGACTTACAAAATCCGGCCTACTTGTTTGCTTTGCGGACGAGGTACGAAACCTCGACCCGCACCGTTTGAAGCCCACTGCCCTGCCACAGCTCCTTCACAACACACAAATAAGCTACGACAATCACGGAGTGTTTGGCACAGCTAGTCTGCGTTCAAAATTATGTTCTTCTTCCCTATGACCGTGAGCTTCTTGTGCCGGTCCGGCCGGAGTTTCGCATTCAATTTCGTATTATTGTGTGTGAGTGAGCCGCCAAGCCAACTGCTTCAATTTTACGATCGCGTTTAGCATTCCCCCCTTACTGCTGTTCGCTGCTGGCCCACCTGCTGCTGCTGGTCTGTACTGGAGGAGCTGCCTACTCTATAAAATTCAACATAATAGTTTTTGGAACCCTTCCACCCGTACCACGGATGGCGGCGCGCTTCGCGCCTTGAAGCTCGATGTAAGCGATTATTTGCGCTCCACACGGTGCACAGGGTAAATGTACGCTCCTTCTAGCTAGTTGTTTCCTAGGCTAGTTGCTAGTTGAGGGCCCATATAGCCGAGGCGGTAAACGCACGGGTATTCAGCATGACCATGCTGAGGGTGACGGGTTCGATTCCCGGTCGGTCCAGGATCTTTTCGTAAAGGAAATTTCCTTGAATTTCCTTGGGCATAGAGTATCTTCGTGCCTGCCACACGATATACACATGCAAAATGGTCATTGGCAGAGGAAGCTCTCAGTTAATAACTGTGGAAGTGCTCATAGAACACTAAGCTGAGAAGCAGGCTTTGTCCCAGTGAGGACGTTACGCCAAGAAGAGGAGAGGAGGAGCTAGTTACCCGAGCCTAAAACATCCATCGTCATCGCGCCACAGTTTAAGGCCACGCTCTTCACGGCCATGGTTGTCGTCGTCGATTGAACTCGGGCGTCTGGCTCGTCTAAATTTGCAATCAAATTTTAGCCAGCAGCAGCTCTTCAGTTTAACCAACGTGGGATGTGAAGTAGGCAAGAGAGCGCTCGCGCTCGGTTATTGGACGATTGGATGCGGAATAGAACGAACCATCGATGATGATGGCCTTGGCCTTGGGAACGCGCGTCCAACAGGTGTAGACGACCGTCAAAGTGCGAATAATTACCAAAGGCAACGCGATGATGATGGTCGTCAACCTTCGCTGGCGGAGTTTTGCACGAATTTGCCTTCCGGTAAATGAAAAAAGTGCCGAATCACGTGCCACGGCATTTGGACAGGAGATGTTGAAAGGAAGTGGACGAAGTTGTCTACGATAGATCTTATTTGAAAACAGCCGAGAGGCCACTCGACAACTCTTTGTCTGCCACTTAGAACGTCAACTGCTTCCTAAGACTATCTAGACTAGTCACATTGTGTAGGGTTTCTCTGATATCATCATCTTCTGATAGAGTCCTGCGTACGCCAACTACACCTGAACTAATGAAGATTTATGCTAAGTGAAAAGCTACGGAACTGTTGCATCAGCACCGGATTTATGTCACGACGATGACTACGGGCGATTGGATTGGAACCGACGGCATCCAATGATTAAAAGTGAGATTTTTATCACCCGATGACAACGTTTCGTTTCGCGATACATAACAACATCCAATGGGAAAAAGTGCGTCGATTTTCAATCCCAATCGGCTGTTGGTGCAGATTGATGGCCAGCGATAAATTATTCAAAAAGCGACTTTCTCTCTCGGCGAACCCGTTTGTCTCCATCCAGAAGCACACCACCAATCCCGATAAAGTGGATTTGCATGCTGATGACAGGAGCACACTGATGATAGCCGATCATCGCGTCGTCGATCCAATTGGGATTCGAGTCGAGCCAAACAAATTTGAATACTCCGTATCAATTCTGCCAGCTAAACACGGCTGATTTTAGATCAACAAGGTTAGATAAATAGCAGCCGGTGGGCAACGCACGCTCAACAATCCGCGGGAAGGTTCTGCAAGCCATGAGCGGAGCGCCCAAATTTGACGACGACATTGCTCATTTGGATTCTATTACTAAATCGGGTCGTTCAAAATCACTGACCATGATAGCTACGTTCGTTGCGGCCCATGATGAGACCGAACACGGGTGACAAACCATTCGGAACGGGTTTGTCGAGAATTTTCGCATGACGCTGCTCTACGGCTACACATCTGCGACGAGAGTTTCGTCTCGGTGATTCGGAGGCGGCGGCGTGTTCACGAGCACGAATGCTCGCGTGCTTCTCGGCGAACACATGAATGCTACGCTACCTACCTACCTACCGCGTGATAATTTATCGCTGTTTAGTCGAGTTGACAGCTTTCGCGGGTTGTGCCGGTGTCGGTTGGCGAATGGACACGGACAGGGGAGTCGACAAAGAGATTTTCTCCGATTTGATGGCGAAGGTTTGTTGTTTGGGTCTGTTTCTGATCTGGTTTTGCGTATTACTTTCCAATACCTGCAATGCAATATTTTATGTGTTTATACATAGTACTGAACGAAAATATGGTGAAAATAATGCCAGTTCTTTTGAACCCGGCTCGTCAATTCAATCTTTCAGGCGATGTTATAAAATTAGCATGAGAGACTGCCACAATCTACGGCGTTGAGCTTGAGCTTACTGACCGCCCGTGGATGCTACTCCTGTACCGCCAGACCAGACCATACTCTCACAAGGAACCAATGAGATATCTGCCGGGGATCAAGCAGGCATCGTTAGTCTGTGAGTATTGGTGATCTTCTATTTATAGGCGACAATGGCGCCTACCACGTCAGGCTGCAGGTCAATGTGGAGAAGAAGAAGGATGTGATGATTGCAATCGTTTGTATCCACATCCAGCCGAATATAGGGTAGCGAACCACTTGGGCAGCGGCCGGTATTTTAGGCACTCTTCGCTATAACTCAGTCGATTACAAACCAATTTAATTGAAATTTTGTACACGGCTAGATACTATACGCATCTCATCGCGTTCCAAAAATTGTGTCAATTGGTTCAGAATTGGCTAAGTTATAGCGGAAAAGTGCCCAAAATAGGACCCCTGCCGAAATGGTTCCACTTCCCTACCTCTGCGTCTGCTCAAATTCATGCGGATGTCGGAGTGTTGGTGGGATACGGTTGGCAATGCGTTCACATATTGGTGAGTGGATGCCAGGCGTAAGGTGATAGGTTAGTGCATTTATTGCTCTGAAGATAATGTGGCACAGTTCGCTTGATTCCATAGCTCGTAGGCCTTATATGATAGATTGACACTGTGCTGTAAAGATTGGAAGGAAGGGAAACGGCTTTTTCGACCCGTTTCTGTTCTAGCGATGGCTATCAACATGTGAATATACATTAGTTGTAAATGTAGAGAGCAGGAAGAAAGTATATACAAAGATACAAAGTAGGAGGAAAGGGACGGGCGAGGGATTGAACCCAGGACCCTATGCATTCGAATCAGAAGCGGTAGCCACTAGACCACCAAGCTCGTCAGACTTGCACAATCCACGACGTTATTAATATGAACTATATAGCTGACCCAAAATCCTCACGCAATTGTACACACTCTTAGTATAAATGACAGCTTCGAAGGTATGATAGATCGCCATATTCTTCAATCATACTTGGAAAATTGTTATGACATCCCACTTGAACTTCGCGCGACATTATTTCTTACAAAGGAGGATCTAGCATATTGCCGCACGATGAACAGATGAATAGTTGGAACCTTGTATTCATAGCCTTTCCGGAGGGTTTTGCCGTACGGCGAAGATCTGGTCCGTTGTTGAGCGGCCGTCAACAAAACCGACTAATAGGCAATTTTCAGAATGGTGGTAGCTCGGAAATTCTCCTATTTCAAATTGTCGCTTTCCTTGTAGATGGGGTAGGTTATCTCTTCTTTTCACTCTTCCGGCAGCACAGTTTCCATGACCCGTGTCAGTGATCTTCGAGCCGTTCAGGTGCTCATCGAAGTGCTGGTTCCACCTTTCAAACATCTTACGTCTGTTCGTCTAGTGTGGTCCCCCTTCTTATCAGGTTTAAGCCCTAAATGAAATGACAGTTGAAGACAGTGGAAATAGAACTGGTGCGAGCTGCTTAAGGTCTGCCCATGAACTACACAGAGGCAGGTCTACGATGACCAAAACTGAGACTACGTAGTTTACGAACAACGCATCTAAATCATAACATTACTTATCAACGAATGAAAATAAACCGAAATCCGATAGACAAGCATCTCATGACTTATTAATAGAGTAATGCGGGGCAAAAGTTCGCACCTAACAGACTTCACAAAATAACTAATAAACAACAAGAAAACAATATCATTTTTTTTCGTTAAAGGGGTCCCTATCATGTTGCCTTCAAAAAGTAGTACTAGATTTTTTCGCGTTCTTTTTGTAGTTTTAGTAATACAATTTTTAATACAAGTACTCCAATGCGAACTTTTGCCCCATAGTGGGGGCAAAGTTCGCATTATGCGGGCAATAGTTCCCACCTTGTACAGGGTAGTTTATTGGTGTGATGTTCATTTATTTCATGTTAATTCATGTTCGTCTTTTCACTCTAGCCATGAAATCTGTTTCCTTCTGTTCTTAGCATTACGGCTCAACTGGAATACGACCTGGTGTTCAGCTTTTGTATAGAATGTGTTTTATTAAGACTTCCACAACTATCAACTAAGAGTTGTACTTTCCAGCGTTACTGAAAGTTGTCAAAATATATTGTGGGGTAATCATAGAGATACATGTTGCACAAAATACATGAAAAAAAAAAACAAATATGCATCAAAACTGTTGAACAAGACCGTAATCGAATCTTATCCCAGTAGAATAACTAGCCACAGAAGTCCAATGTCGCGACTATTCATGTGACTAACATCTAGTTTGCCACGCCCTTACAGCGTCAGCAGCGGTACTAGAAGTGTCAAGTTAAGTTTGTTTACCAAAACAAAAGGTCCTCTACAAGATGGCCTCTTAAAAATAGTAAGTTATTGCAATTAAAGCTATTAAAATAATTAAATGATAAAAGTGACTACAGCGCCATTGGAGTTCTAGTGTATTTCTATTCTTATCCCCGGTCTATGAAAGACCCCGGTAGAGTAGATGAACATAAGAACTTCAGAAACATACGAAAAGACACGACGAGAATGACGAAGAAAATGTTTAAAAATGTTTTTAGCCATTTTTCATTTCTTGATTTAAATGCACAGCAAAAAAAAAATATGAAGGTTAAACAGCACGTAAATTGAAGATCAACTGAAATTTGCGGCAGAAAAATGTAAATCACCAACATTGAACGTCAGTCGAGCAGTCCGCTGCTGGTCAGACGGCTTGTTTACAGATTTTAAAGCATATTCGCTTTAAATTTACATGCATCTGCTATAAATCATGCCAGCCACTCTCCGTCATCAGCTAAACGAACGGCTGCTCGCAGTTGTGGCGGTTTCTTCGTTGTCTCTCTCAGTACACTCTGCAGCAGCCGGAGCATGTAGGGAATGCGTGCATTATGGTAGAAGCAGTTTCACTTTGACTGTCTGCTTTTCAACAAGCTGAGACAGTCGAGAGAGCTCGGGCGTGCTACTCACACCCCAATGATCTGAGTTCAATTCTCGCTCGGAGCTCAATTTTTCTTTATATTTTCTATAAATATCTGCAATGTAATTTTAAGATCGCATCAAAATTTTCATCATATATGACGGGGTCCTTTTGTTACATTCGATCCGTCATAAATTTACAGGTTTTTTTTCGAACTGTGTGGGTTAACATAATGTTTGCCTTACAATGGAACTTCTCACAAAACTTTGAGGTGCATACTACACATATTATACATATATAGTAGTTTCTATACGAAATCTTCATTGCTTCAAAGATTCTGTAATTATATTGATGTACTAGATTCAGAAATCTAGTGCGAACTTTTGCCCCACAGCTACTGCGAACTTTTACCCCATTGTCGAGATTTCAACAATGTCCCTTTCTGTAAGAAGCACTAGTAGTTTATTGTTTATTCGAGCGCACCTCTCGAACTACTATGGAATAACGATTCTCCGACGTCAAGAGGTTATGAGATTTTTCTTCTTCTTGTTACTACAAATTCTTATTCCAAAAGGTCCAAAAATTCTATCAAAACACCCCGAAACACATTTTTTTTGCATAACTCTGCCAGACCATAACGAAATCAATCCAATTTTTATTGACGAATAACTGACCTGATTATGTGTCAAACCCATACAGATTTATTTGGGTTCTTAACTTGTGCTCAGAAAAAGACCCACTGCGAACTTTTGCCCCGTGCGAACTTTTGCCCCGCATTACTCTACTGTACGAGTACTTCCCGAACAGAGAATCACCAGAGAAGGCCCCAAAGGAATACCCGATGAAATCTCCAGGACCCATGGAGGAATTCGTAACGGAGTCTCTGAAGGAATCTCTTGAAGATTTTTTTGAGAAGTTCCTGGACAAATTTCTAAAAGAATCCCTAGGAGGTATTCTCAGAGAAATCCATGGAGGAATTCGTAAAGGATTCCCAGGATAAAGCTCTAGAAAATTTTCTGTTCCTTGATGTTCGTGGACAAATTCCTAGAAGAATTGCTTGGTGGAATTCCTAGAGTAATCTTTGGTAACATTTCTGAAAGAATCTCCACAGGAGCCCCTGAAAAGATTCCTGGAGAAATCTCTAGAGAAATTCTGGGAGAAATATCGGATGAACTCCTGGACAATTCCTGGGATTTTTGGATGCATCCTAGGATGAAATCATGAATGATTCTCAATAGTAATTGGTTGATGCATACCAAAACAAATTTATGGAGACATTCTTGCAGGAATCCCAGTTAGAAATTCCAGGAGAAATCCTAAAAGGTATTCCTGAAAAAATATCTGCATGAGTATGCAGAGGAATCCCCGCAGTAACTCTTGGAGAAATCTTCGCAAAAAAAACTCCTTGAAGGTATCTTCAGATGCACTCCTGCAAAATCGCTCGGGAATTTCTTGAGGAATCGCTGGGTATACAAGAAAACTTTCGGGATGAATCCTTGAAGGAGTGCACGGAGGATTTCTTAGAAGAATACCAAGAGAAATTTCTGCAGGAATTTTTGGGGGAATGTAAGCAGGAATTCCTTAAGGAATGATTGAAAAAAAAAACCTGGAAGATTTTTTGTGGGAATCCGTCGAGAAATCTCTACATGCATCATAGGAAAAATATCAGCAGAAAACAATATAAATAGGCTTTTCTTAGGAATCCCAACAAGAAATTCTTCAGGACTTCCAGCAATACTCTTGGAGAAGTCCTAGCATGAATTCCTGAATGCATCCCCGTGGGAATCTTTGACATCAATGTAATCCTCTGTAGAACTCCGTGACACAGTTTCGCCTATTTTCAATCTCCGATCTTAAAACTTTATTGAATCGCGGTTTCAATATTTAGTCATTCTCAATCTCCGATTTTAAAACATTTTTGGATTGAGGAATTCAAGTTCACCATTTCAAGGCTTACTCACTGTTCCATGAGTACGTCGTTTCACTACAAAAATGTTCTATTTATTGGACGCAGTTGTTACAATTCCCCAACAAAAAAGCCATGTGTGAGTTTATTAGTGAGTATTGTTAAAGTAATTTTTATCCTGCCGTCTATCCCCGTCTGCAAGAGCGTTCGTGGGGCAATATTAGCCTGGAACACACTACAACGGACCAGACGTTCGCCACCTGCCAGATGTTGCAGAAATGCCGCGAATACAACGTGCCCACGCATCACTTGTTCATCGATTTCAAATCGTCGTATGATACAATCGAGGTCTCCAGTTAGCCAATCCGGAGACGACGGGTTCGATTCCCGTTCCGGTCGGGAAAATTTTTTCGACTCCCTGGGCATAGTGTATCATTGTACTTGCCTTACAATATACAAATTCATGCAATGGCAGGCAAAGAAAGCCATTCAATTAATAACTGTGGAAGTGCTCAAAAGAACACTAAGTTGAAGCGAGGCAGGCCAAGTCCCAGTGGGGACGTAAAGCCATAAAGAAGAAGAAGAAGAAGATACAATCGATCAAGACCAGCTATGGCAGAATACGAATACGAATTCCCGGATAAACTGATACGATTGATCAAGGTGACGATGGATCGAGTGATGTGCGTAGTTCGAGTATCAGGGGCAGGTTCGAATCTCGCAGAGGGTTACGGTTCGGCAAGGCGATGGTCTTTCGTGCTTGGTGTTTAACATCGCTTTAGTTAGAGGGTGTAATAAGAAGAGCGTCGACTAGGACTAAAATGGTTCTCGAAAGCCATCCGACCGGTACAAAAAGACGTGGTACACAGCGAGCTAGGCAGGTCGATCAAGTGGAGGACGATTTGCGGACTCTTCGCAGAGTGTGGAACTGGGAGACACAAAGCCTTGGACCGAGTCTATGGACAGCAGAGGACACTCAGGTCTTAGTCTGACTGCGGTAAGGTAAGTAAAAATTTCCGTCTGTCTGTCCGTCTGTAGATGAACCCTTATAGAGTCGAAAACGGGGACTTCCCAAGGGACTCTCATGCAAATCAATTTGCAGGGAATGTCCATATGAAGCTCCATGTCAAAAATCGCAGTTTGTCTGCCTACAACGTTTGCCAGGATAGCTAGTACAGAATACTAAAGCTTAAGTCAATCGGTTCTAAATTTACTGAGTTATACGGGAAAATAGAAGCCCAGTCGAGATGGTCCCACTTCCCTAGCTTCGGATGAAATGAAAAGCTTTCACGTATTTTGCGAAGATTTTCATCAATGTCATCAAATAAAATTTGAAATGGAAAAATATTTCCGTAGAGACAACTAACGATTAGCATTGATTTCCATCCGAAATCAGCAAAACAGCTCAATTCGGAAAATAGAAATGACTTCATCGCACGGAGGAATCCATCCACCACTCTCCAAAAGATTGTTTTGTCACCGACGACGCACACGCCAAGATTAAGTTCAATGCCCGTCAATTCCGACAGCCCGGATGATAAATGGCACCCACTTTGCTCCACGCCGAGCCGGCCGCCTCCGTAGGAAAGTCGTCATCTGCTTGGCTTGGCTTGGAAATGACAAATCAACTGGCGTGGCGGTCGCCGACCAGCAGTGCTAGCGGCAGGCGTCGCAGATGTTCATCCCAATTCGTCGAAGCCGGGCAGGAACTGAGAAAAACAATCTTCTTTCCCATCATCGGCCATCATCCACCAGTCAGCGAGCTGCCGCAGATCAAAGTCCACTTGACCTTGGCTTGCTCTTCAGCAGTGCGCCAGCAGACAAAAAGAAATAGATGCGAAGTTCATGGATCATCCACGCCACGGTTAACAAAACGCTTTGTGAGGAATCCGCAGCAATTTTCATCGCGGATCTATTTCTCCGACTCCGACCATCGCACTGCTGATTGAATTCCGCTGAATACCACACACTTGGATTCAATTAGCTCCGAACGCTCCGAAGACACCGACACACCGACCTATTGGGGACTACGAAGGTGATGATTTTGTTTGCGGTTTTCTGTGTGAGAAAGTGAAGGAGGGAAGATTTTTTGATTTTTTTTCACTCATACTCCCATAAGAAACCCCGTAGGAAGAAAGAGTGTTTCCCGGCTCATCAACCTTCGTAGTCGCGAATTGGTGGGCGAGTTGCGTTGCGAGTTGAAACCGGAGATTGGTTCGCGGAACAGTAGCGCGCCCGCAGAGATGTGCGCGGTCGAACGCGAAGCTCACCTCACTACACACGAACGCGAGCTCGCGCGCCAGTGAAAACATAATCATCCAGCAGCATCATTACCGTCCAGCCTTCTCCATGGCATCGCCACCTTCCCTGGCTTATCCCGCCACGCTGCAACAAACAAACGATTGAACTTCGGAATCATCATCACTCAAGCAAAACCAACGAAGGCATTGACAACGATGGAGTCAAGCGCGAATAGACGGACGGAATAGACGGGACGAGCCGACCGGCTGCTGGCTGCGAAGTGAGAACAACCAATCATCTAGATTCTCACCTCGTGCGCTCTCCTCACAAGTCTCCGCACGCACCGATCCGCAGATCCGCGCGCTCGGAAAAGACGAATGACCGTCGTGGGTGCGTGGACGTGCTGGAGAGATTTGCGCGCCACACGGAAGATCTATCTAGGTAATTGCGCGTTGCCCGAACGCGGATTTTACGAGAGGCCAATAACTCCCGGTCCTTCGGCAGTCAGGATCAGGGCGACGCGACGGATCACGGCGGAGTACCTTGGTGGCAGCGGCAGCGGCAGCCCAAATTGGAGCGTAAATGGGTTGGTAGATGAATAGACAAAAATTTGCTTTTGGGTTTGGGTGCTGGAGGTGTTTTTTTGTTTTGTTTTGCCAAGAGGGAATGAGTTTTTGTGAATTTTGTTTTCCCACCACCTTGGGATGTGCGAATTTGAAGGTTAAATTAGGAAAGAGCAATAACTTTGTTATGGACAAACAACAGCTTAGGCGGTTTGCGGGTTGGAAGATTTAGGAAGGTTTCGAAATCGGCACAGGATTTTTCCTTTATTATCAATGCTGTTATGGAAGATATTTTATTCTAGTGATTCTCAGACTTCAGCTAGATTGAGGAAGTACGTCCCGAGCGCTTGTCCACCAGGAAGTGCGACTCTAATAGGTGAATTCGGATGGTCCCCCATTGTAGAGGCGCTGAGTGAGATAAGGAGAAAATCGTTTGTTTACATAAAAAAAGTCAATTTTTTGTCGTCAAATTTTACTCATTTTTACTCTTGAAGTTGCTATTTTCCATTTGCAATGGCTTCCATTATCATCACTCTTGATCCTCACGCCGACAGACACCGGATTGGCCAGATAACAAAAAATCCGGAAGATCGCCCGCGGGAGGCATAGCAAGAGCTCTTCAAATTTATCACATAAATTGTTCGTAAGTACCTACCGGATCTAAGCGCATCTCAAAGAGAATCAAATTTTCTTTCCAGAAAGTGCTCGTTTGTTTATCTACGATGCGGAATTCGATATGAAAAAGTGAAAAAAGTGCACTTTGCCTATGCTGCGCCATGGCAAATTTTGGCGGAGTCACTCTTTTCATAGCGTTCTGCCACCAGAGAAAAGAGTGATCGTTAGCTTCCGTCAAGTTCACCTATAGCGTCTGGTCTGGCATCCAGTGGCTGAGTATGAAATGCACCTCCACCGGAAGCTATACCTAAGGTGACAGCTTCACCGCGGTGGAAACGGGACCATAGGCCATCAACCTACTGTTTCCGAAACCCAAAAATGGAAGATTACGAACTGAATCAACGGCAACGACTTTTAGCCCGAAACAACGGACAAGCAGTGGATCACAGATGGCACTTGGAGGAAGAGAAAGATAAACAAGCGAATGATCACCAAAGCCGCGATAGAGTGAGCGAAAGCACTAGGAGCCAAAATCGTAGAGTGTTGTAGACTTCCTGCGCTATTTTGTTCTCGAGAAGCAAATTGAAGCGCTCATTTAGGCGGAACAAAAGAGCGTGGGCGGTCACGCATGATCCGCCAAGAGTTCGACGGATTTCCCGTGTCACCACCGATAGCAACAGCCATCCGTAGCAACAAAAGCGCTGTGGATGGGATGTTGAATAAATACATTTTTTAATTGATCGTCATGGTTGATCGGTGTACGGTAGACACAACTCAAGTGCTATGCCACAGACAAGCGTGACATTTTTTTTTATCTAATTCAAAATTAATCATATTTCATTCAAAAATTGTATTTTTAATTTATCAGTATGCCTGCTGGAATTCTTCTTTCAGACATTTATTCATAATAATTCATGCTGGGATTTATCCAGGAGGTGTTGATAGGGTACTTTAAAGAAACTCCTACGGAGATTTTTTTTCTTTCAAGGATGCCTTTTTTGATGAATCCAGAGTTTTCTACTGGAATTCCATTTATTGCTGCTAGAATATCTATAGGAATGCCTGCTGGAAATGCTCCAGGAGTATGTGAAAGGATTCCTCATGAAACACTTTCTGGGATTTTAACAAGGATTCTTTAACTTTCCTATGGTGTTCGGGCCAATATGACCCGGAGCGCAATATCTTTTCATCCTGATTTTCTTTGTGACTTTAAGTCTTCTTCAAAAAACTTGATTTCTACGTTTTGAACGATAATATTGACCGTTTCTGAAGGGCTGGGTAAAAAAAGTTACGTTGAGGGTGTTTGGGTCACATTGACCCGGATTTGGCATAACGATTTCACAGCCATTTCCTAATAAAATAATAAAGTTTTTGTACTCAAAAGTATCGTGAGGGCTAAAATTTCATAGATACGGCTCAAAACTAAGGTTTGGTCGGATGTGGACACTTGGAATCGACGCTAGAGGGACCATGGCTTGACCATTTTCGCAGGAGCGAAATTTTTCGCAATCAAATATGCAAAATGCAGCTGATTTGAATTTTTTACCCTTTGGAGACGGAAGGATCATATATGACTCCAACATAGAAACGGCTGTATGAATTCACCATTCAATATAACAGAATACTGTATTCGGCAAAGTTGTTGAAAATTCAGTCCTCCATTAAGGAAAAATATGAAAATTTATATTCGATACTTTACTGTCAACCTACACGGAGAGTCGAAACTACCCAAAAGAGAGTTCTTTCCACCCAACTTCGGGGCTGCGTGCGTCAAGCCAATTTTGAGTTGATGTAAACATGTAGAAACATCCTGAAGACCATAAAGTTCAGATAAACGAAATAATTTACATACCAGTTGTTCTAAAAGCTGAATTTGGATACGGGTTACGTTCTTAGTATTCATATAACCTTCGTCAAGAATATCAAAAGATGTGTAAAATTCTGGGATGTTCTAGGTACTCCAAACTGTCCTGAAGTCCTACATCTACAAGAAAAATTTTATGTGCTTTCGCCACTACATAATCTACTGGGATCCGTGAAGGTCTTAAATCCAACATTTTCAGGGGTAATACAGGTCTGCCAAACTCCTTTGGAGTTCAGAACTTCAGGTCTGCACTCGTAACAGTAGCCATAATATGATATTATCTGTTGTACTAAGTAACGCTGCATAATGGACCGTGGTTACTGGACCAATCTGAAGTCTACTTGATATTATTATAAACCTTTAGGGCATTCAGGGTCGTCCAAACGACCCTATAATGAAGTTCATCAAGTCTACAAGAATATATTTATATGTTTTCGCCTTAAATAATAGCATTGCATAATCTGCTGGGATCCGTGAAGCTCTTGAAATCTCAAATGTCATTTAGTGACACTATAGGGATATTACAGGTAAGCCAAACTATTTTGGAGTTCAGAACTTCAGGTGTACACTCGTAACAGTAGCCATATTTGCTATAATGATAACCGTTGCATAATCAACTGCGGTTACTGGACCAACCTGAAGTCTACTAGAAATTATTTCAAACCTTTGGGACATTCGGAGTCTTATAAACTGTTCTATAATGAAGTCCTTCAAGTCTACAAGAATAAATTTATGTGCTAGCATGTAATAGCATTGCAAAATCTGCTGGAATTCGCGAAGGTGTTAAAATCTCAAATGTCATTTAGAGACACTATAGGAATATTCCAGGTCATTCAAACTATCATGGAGATCAGACCTTCAGGTCTACAATGTTACAGCCATAACTCTTACAGCCATAATTGATTCGTGCGACATATCAAAAGTTGCTGGATTTTTTTCCCGGGGTTACAGGATTCCCTTTTGAGATTCCTCTATGATCCAGGATTCCTTCCAGGGATTTTTGAGGAACTCCGGGACACCTGGAGTTATGGCTTCATTATGTAACTGCTTCAGTGCTTACTCAAAAATGCTATCCGATATTTGTGTGCCTCTCGATTCCTTGAACTGATTAGGATTCCTGCAAGAATTCTTTTCGGGACTCCTGCAAGAGATGTTTCTGGAATATTTTTTGAACACTTCTTTCTAGTGTTTCATCCAGGAGTTGCAAAATTTGTTAAGGAGATTTAGCCAAAATGTCTTATGAATCTCCTATCCAATGGATTTCATGTAAGATGTATTCTAGAATATCTGTCTTCTTAGAAAATTTCTAAGGAACTGGCAATTGCTAACAGTGTTTTGCATGATGAGTTAATTTGTAGCATGTTCAATACAGAGATTCACGCTTCAATGCTGGAGTTCATTTCTTGATATCGTTGCATTGCGAAGTTGGTGGTCAGTTGTCATTCAATAGGACATAATTGGTGTAGTAATGAGCTGAATTTTTGTATTGTGAGCCACTCTTTTTGAACCATTTCATTGTAGAAACGGAGAACTGACCTTCTCTCCATAAGAAAATTCAGCTCATTACTTCAATTCTAGTATTTCAGCAATTGTGTCCTATTGTAAGATCAAAATGGAACAAAATGTATATAAAAGTGAAACTTTGACAGGTTAATAATAACAAATTATGATATAAAAACAGGCTATGTGATTCTGTTGTTATAAATTTTATATTCTCCTCTGCTCGGGAATAATGTACGGCAGCCGGTGCTTGACGCATTTCCAAGCAGCAAAAACCGTCAAATCTACACACAGTCTGCCATATGTAGGTATGACTGACGATGATACCCAACCGTCCGCGACCGAGTCTTAATTGGAATCGTGCTGGATTATTGTCGCCGCGTCTATGGGATTTGTCAGCGATTAGCCAACTGTTCTGTCGCTCAATTTCGGCGTACGGTTCACACAACAGTCGCTTGTTTGAACATTCACCGAAATTGACTGTGACGTCGATTGGGTAGGCAAAACAGATTATGAATTCATATGAAAATCATTTCATCGTTTGGAATTTATTCGCTGAAATGGTATAGATAAAGATGAAGAAAGCGCCCCGGATCTCCGTCGGAGTCCATTTTCATACTAAGTACATCCTGCTCGGCACATTTACATCAACATCATCGCCACCACACCCCACGTGGTCCGGGGGTCTTCAGCAACGTCATCATCACCACCATCACACCAACTTCACTTCGGGCGGGCAACATTTATTTATTCTTGTTAGTAAGTGGCGGATGACCGACCAGGACCCGGACAGCTTGAGAGACTTCCTTCCACCCACGCGCGCTCCACACCACCATCAAACAGCTTGGGATGACTAAGTACCGCACACAAACCGTCCAAAACTCGAGGAACTGTAAGCTGCCATCTCCACTCCATAGAGGAACTGCGTCGGCTACCGTCCGGAACGTTCCGTTCCGAGTCCCAGATTTATGTCTATTTGCATTAATATTATTAAGTGTGACAGTTTTATTACATTAAAATATATGCTCGACTTGAAAAGGTGAGGAAGGCGATTTTTCCTCCGATCCGCTTTCGGTCTCTCTTGTTTTTCTTTTTTTTTTCGAAGAAGTGTGCGCGACACAATAAATTAGAAAATATGGCCTACCGATTTAGTTTTATTGCCGGGGGCCCGCCGCGCCGCTACAGATTGAGTGCCTGACTGAAACAAGGGCCACCACTCACCAGCCACCAGCATCACCTTTCGAGGAAGGGCGCAAGGGGTCAGTGCAGCGCCGGAAGTGGAAATTTATTTCCGCTTTAAAAACAGATCACAGTCAACTTGAGCGAACTATCATAAAGATGGTTTGTTTAGCGTTCATTTCCTTTTAAGCTTATAGCAGATGGAAAAAGTTTGCTGAACTGGTGGAGAAAAATTTCCTGACTAACTTACACCGACTGGTGATGATACTCTTTATTAAAGTTGTTGGTTAGCCATAATGTACGGAAAAGTTATTGCTGTTTATGAGCGGGAAAGGTCGAGTTTGTTGGGTGATGATAATACTAATTGATCGTTTTTGTAGCATAGTTTTGTAGAAAGGAAATTTTAAGAATTTTCTAGCGCCATAAGTAACATAGTGGAACCACTCTACGATGCAATGCTGCATCATAGCCAAAAGATCTACATCAAATCAATGAAACTTGCACTTTTATATTTTTATTCCAATACTCGTAGAAGACTTTCCTTAAGAGATACCTCACCCAAATTCCTGTAACACTTGAGGGGCCCAGAATCAAAGGGGTGCAAGTGACCATTTTGTCGATTTTGAGCTGAGTAGATCATAAAATTCTTCAGATTTCAAGCTTTCAGGAACTTTTTTAAGATTGTTTCTACGATGATTGGAAAAATTACAATAAATCAGAGAAAACTGGGTTGATTTTGAAACTCCATACATTTTGTATGGGAAGAAATATTGGTCAAAAACTTTAAACCTCATTTACTCGAAAGTGAGTTTTTGTCACTTACACCCCTTTGCTTCTAACCCCCTCACTTAGGCTAGAGATATCGTAGAGTTGTCTACATCTTTCATAGGTGCCCAAAACTAACCACCCGAGCAGAAGAGAATATCAACAGCATAACAAAAAGTGTTATTTTGGCATGATAACTGTACACACTTAGAAAATAGTACCGAACTCGGTTATATTTTAACCGAGTTTTTATCTGCTGAACACTCGGTTGTCCACTCGGTTGAAAATGTAGGAACCGAACATTCGTTTAAACTTTGTGTCAGTCTCAAAACGTCAAACTTACCGAAGTTTTCGGTTCAACTATCGAAACCAACCGAACATCGGTTGATTTTAATTTTAAAGATGTTATTGGGATCAAAAGCAAATTTTTTTAAGAGTTGTTGTTCACAAAAAAGAAAAACGAGTTAAAACTTAAGAAAGCAATATGCAATGCGTATTTTATTTCTCACATTTAACGTTACTTGAAAGTTAATTTTGTTTTGGCCTTGCAGTAATTCATCGGGTTCAGAGCGTTGTGTCCAGTCCGCGATTGACCAGAGTGAACCTGAAAATAATTATTTTCTCCATGTACACTTTCGCACTCAATTGAGATTTTATTGAATAAAGTACTTACTTGCACATTCCGATAAATTTTGAGATAATGCATTCCAATGGGCTTTGATTTTCACAGAACTTTGGAAATCACAAACAAGTTCAACCTGACCTCAAACATTGAGAAAACAAACATGGCCGAACAAAAGTTTGGCTCGGCAGGCTGCTGAACCGAGTTTTCTCGGTAACGGCGAACCGAGTTCGTTTGTTTTGACAGATAACCGCCCTGCTCAGTAGAAATGGCTTGAGAATCTGTCAGAATAATGTCATACTTAACGAAGCTCGGTTTCAAGCAATGATTTTTCAGAAATGAAGCGAATCGCTCGGTTTTTTCTCGTATACCGACGTAATCCGTTGAAAATTTAAACCGAGTTCGGTATTTAAAACTAAGTGTGTATAATGGAATCAGTAATTTTTATGTTATTAACATATCTTATTATGTTATAAACTTGTCTGTCATAAGCGGCAAAATAACAAAAATCATAACAAAAAATGTTCCTGGAAGACCAATTTAATAACATGTTTTGTTATGTTCAATAACAACTTAATAACAAAGATTATTGCAGTGAATTTGAAAATTTGTTATTGGTGTGTTATAGTTCAACACAAACTTATACATTTTCAATAGAAGAATAATAACAGGACTTGATCTACAACAAAGTATATTATTGAAATGTTATTTAGTGGATGAATTTCAAAAACTTGATCATAACAAAATAAGATTGCACAACAAAACAAGTTGTAAAAAAGTAATACTTTGATAAGTTAATAATAACAAATTATGATATAAAAACAGGCTATATAATTATGTTGTTATAAATTTGATATTTTCCTCTGCTCGGGCATTCTTTCCCATTCCCCAGCAGTTGCAAGGATATGGCCAGGATAGTTCTCGACCATAGAAGGATTGCGTCAGTCTTAACTAAGAGTCAGAGATTTGTGTGCTTTGGTTCGGACGGGAAGGAGGCAACCCTCATAACAGCGGTCTAGGACTGTACCACCTACGAATTTGAGCGACTCGCTCAATGCTAATACTAAATGCTAAGACTTTCCTGAAGAGATATCATGATTTATTCTCTTAAGACTTCAAATTGAATTTAATAAAAATAATTTTATTATCTTTATTAACGAGATTTTCAGCCCAGGGCGAATTTAATAAATAAACTGCTCTATGACTTTAAAGAATCTACGAACACTTCTGAAAAATCTCTTCAGTTATTTCTAATAGAATTAGAGTAAAAATACCAAGTGGAATGCCAAAATTTCTGACAGAATCTTTAGACGATATTTATAAACAAGTATCTGACATAAAACTTTTTTAGCAAAATCCCAAAGCGCTTAAACTTTAATTACAGAGTTTAGCAGTTTGTAAGTCCAGCAGTATCCAGAGTCCCAGATAATGACAAGTCACATGCGGCTGTGACCATAGTGGGTGAGGTGAGCTTCGATTGGATACGAGATTAGAAGATGGAAGTTTGATAGGCCACAGTGCACGAGGTTTGCAATGACGTGTTTTGAAATCTTTCTTCGCCGATCTGAATCCGTAATCCAAGTAACGCCCCCGCATAGCTTACTTCTGAAACTCTCAGCCTGTCTGTCCAATATGAATCTTGAGAAGAATCTCTTCAGGTACGAAATCTAAATAAAGCAATTTAGAAATAGATTTAGGGAATAATTTTGGGGAAACATACTTCTAAGACACGGTAAAGGCTGGGTATGCTGCGCAATACAGATCCCATTGTGATCCACTAGCCTCTGCCCAGCAACTCCTATCCCTACCTCCTCGTGGTACCGGCCGGAAACTACGAGCAACCTTAGGGAAGATCGGGTAACCAACCCCGGTGGGAACTTTGGTCGTAGGCTGACAGGGCACCTTCTGAAAACCTGAGAACCTGTTCTCCAGGAGGAGCGGCTCACAACTGCGTTTGATCCCCATGTTAGGGGCGGCTGATCAACGTCCGAGTGCCAGGGAAGGACTCTAAGCTCAACTGTGCACTATGGTCCTCCGGAAAGTAGGGGGTTGGTGTCAGGTCCTACGAGCCAGCCGTAAAAGACCATTGTAACGGAAAATCAGCAACAGAATAATACGAACCGAGACCAACGGCAACGACCCCAGCGAACAAAAAGGACTTGCGATTGGAAACTCGGTACGTAGAACTGCCGATCTCTCAACTTCATTGGGAGCACCCGCATACTCGCCGATCTACTGAAGGACCGCGGGTTCGGCATCGTAGCGCTGCAGGAGGTGTGTTGGACAAGATCCATGGTGTGAATGCTTAGAGGTAATCAAACCATCTACCAGAGCTGCGGCAACACACGCGAGCTGGGAACAGCTTTCATCGTGGTGGGTGATATGCAGAGGCGCGTGATCAGTTGGTGGATCAAGGGCCGATTCTTCAACTTCAGCATAATCAACGTGCATAGCCCACACTCCGGAAGCACTGATGATAACAAGGACGCATTTTACGCGCAGTTCGAACGCGAGTACGACCGCTGACCAAGCCACGACGTCAAGATCATCATAGAAGATTTAAACGCTCAGGTAGGTCAGGAGGAGGAATTCAGACCGACGCGACGATTCGAAAGTTCAGGGCCCACGAGCAGACGAACGGAAACGGTCTACGACTCATTGATTTCACCGCCTCCAAAAACATGGCCATACGTAGCATCTTTTTCCTACCCAGCCTACCTGGAGATCACCACAGCAGACGGAATCTCAAATCGACCACGTTCTGATTGACGGGCGGCACTTCTCCGACATCATCGACGTCAGGACCTATCGTGACGCCAACATCGACTCCGACCACTATCTGGTGATGGTGAAATTGCACCCAAAACTTTCCGTCAACAACAATGTACGGTACCGACGACCGGCACGGTACAACCTAGAGCGACTAAAACAACCGGATGTCGCTTCAGCATACGCGCAGAATCTCTAGGCCGCGTTGCCGGACGAGGGCGAGCTCGATGAGGCTCCTCTAGAGGATGCTGGAGTACAGTGACGCATCCGAGAGCACCATCGGGTACGTGGAACAGAATCGACGGAAGGAAAGGTTCGTCGAAGAGTGCAGAGCGGTTTTGGAGAAAAAGAATGTAGCGCGTGCGGTAATGCTGCAGCAAGGGACCCGACAGAACGTGGAACGTTACAAACAGAAGCGGAAACAGCACATCCGCCTCTTTCGGGAGAAAAAGCGCCACCTGGAAGAAGCGGAGTGCGAAGAAATGGAACTGCTTTGCCGTTCCCAAGAAATACGGAAGTTCTACCAGAAGCTCAACGCATCCCGCAACGGCTTCGTGCCGCGAGCCGAAATGGATGAAGGCTTCTTGACAGACGGACTGAAGGTGATCGAAAGGTGGAAGCAGCACTTCGATCAGCACCTGAATGGCGTGGAGAACGTAGGCACAGGAGACCACGGCAACGGAGGTATCGACGACACCAGTGCAGCGGAGGACGGGAACGAACCAACTCCATTGCATTGCATTGTATTGTAAATCTAAAAGAAATTGTTTGTCACGTTATGATGTTCTTGAATGTATCACCTAAGGAGCGCACTGTAATGTTGGTGTTTCCTTCGACTACGCCTCCAATTCCTTTCAAGTTTCCTTCTGATACGCCACGGATAAGCATACGAAGCGCAAGGGCTTTTTAGTCGGCCGGCCTCCCTCTTCACCTTCCACTTACTGTGGAAGTCGAACACTGTACGGAGGGTTTTCAAGAAAATCAATATCACCCCATCCCCTCACCAACCATTCATCCAAGCAGTAGCAGCCGGTTGTCTCCATTTTACGATGAAGGTGCCACCCGGGTGATCCTCTTTTCCTTATTCCGGTTGGTTCGTTCACTCTTTTTTGTTTGAACCACTATACTACCGGTGGGCGGTCGCCTGGTTGACTGTTGGAACAAGCTGAAAACGGGCGGCGGTGGGCTCCTGCTGCTATTTTCGGAAGACCTACAGCTTCCAGCATCGTCGGACGGTGGCACACGGCTACCAACGAACAAGGACCACCACCGTACGCGCGGTTATGGGAAACATAACCAGTGGCAAAGTGCTGCGGTTGAAATTTTTGCACGGATTAATGTCGAGTCTAGTGTCGAGTCGTCGTCGGTGTCGTGTATGTTATGTTACGTAGCGAGCGCAATGTTGCGATTTTCGTCGTCCCGAGGCCGGAGGCACTTTAATTTGCTCGGTGTGCGCTACTTGTATGACCTGGGCTGGGCGGGCACACAACAGAACAGAAGACCCTGGTACTCTGAATGCAACATACATAATTGAGACTGATTTTGACTTCAAAAGAGGCGAAAGAATTAAGTTCTTGTTCCCAGCAACGCTGTTCGCATCTGCAGCGTTGCCTGTCAGGTTGAGGACGAAATTACATACGATAAGTGAATAAATATGTAGCATTAAAGCTGACCACAAAAAAGGTGCCAAGTGAATAAAAAGTCATGAATGAATCCTGCTCAAGATTATGAGTGAATCCTGCTTAGGATATACACTGCTTCACTGAGCAAGATTCAGAGTGAATACTGCTCAAGATAATGAGTAAATCCTGCTCAGGATGATGATTCTGAGCGATTCCTAATCAGGACTCTGAATAAATCCTGCTCAGGTTACTGAATGAATCCTGCTGTGGATTCAGAGTGAATCCTGGTAAGGATTCAGAGTGATTCCTGCTCAGGATTCAAAGTGAATCCTTGTCAGGATTCAGAACGAATTTTGCTCAATATCATGAGAGAACCTTGCTTAGGATACTGAGCAAATCTTACTCAAAAATTTGAGCGAATCCTGCTCAGGATTCTGATTGAATCCTGCTTAGGATTCTGAGTGATTCCTGCTCTGAATTCTGAGTGAATTCTTTTCAAAAATCTTATCGGCTCTGCATTCTGAGTGAACCCTGTTCTGGATTATAGGTAAACGCTGCTCAGGAATCTGAACGAATCCTGTTTATGGATCTGAGAGAATCCTGCTCAGGATTCTGAGTAAATCCTGTTCAGGATTCTGAGTGAATCCTGTTAAGGATTCTGAATGAATCCTGCTCAGGATTCTGAGTGAATCCTGCTCAGGATTCTGAGTGAATCCTGCTCAGGATTCTGAGTGAATCCTGCTCAGGATTCTGAGTGAATCCTGCTCAGGATTCTGAGTGAATCCTGCTCAGGATTCTGAGTGAATCCTGCTCAGGATTCTGAGTGAATCCTGCTCAGGATTCTGAGTGAATCCTGCTCAGGATTCTGAGTGAATCCTGCTCAGGATTCTGAGTGAATCCTGCTCAGGATTCTGAGTGAATCCTGCTCAGGATTCTGAGTGAATCCTGCTCAGGATTCTGAGTGAATCCTGCTCAGGATTCTGAGTGAATCCTGCTCAGGATTCTGAGTGAATCCTGCTCAGGATTCTGAGTGAATCCTGCTCAGGATTCTGAGTGAATCCTGCTCAGGATTCTGAGTGAATCCTGCTCAGGATTCTGAGTAAATCCTGTTCAGGATTCTGAGTGAATCCTGTTAAGGATTCTGAATGAATCCTGCTCAGGATTCTGAGTGAATCCTGTTGAGGATTCTGAATGAATCCTGCTCAGGATTCTGAGTGAATCCTGCTCAAAATTTTGCGTGGATCCTACTCAGAATTCAGTGTGAATCCTTGTCAGGATATAGAGTGAATACTTCTCAAGACTATGAGTGAATCCTGCTCAGGATGCTATGTGAATCCTGCTTAGAATGCAGAGTGAATCCTTGTCAGGAGTCAGAATGAATTCTGCTCCAAATTTTTGAGTGAATATTGCTCAGGATTTTGAGTAAACCTGCTCAGTATTTTGAGTGAATCCTGTTTAAGATTCAGAGTGAATCCTTGTCAGGATTCAGAGTGAATTCTGGTTAGGATTGTGAGGAGGAATTCTGCTCAAGATAATGAGAAATTCCTGCTCAGGATTGTGAGTGAATCCTGCTCAGGATTCTGAGTGAATCCTGCTCAGTATTTTCAGTAAATCCTGCTCAAGATTCTGAGTGAATCCTGCTCAGGATTCTGAGTGAATCCTGCTCAGGATTCTGAGTGAATTCTGCTCAGGGTTCTGAGTGAATCCTGCTCAGGGTTCTGAGTGAATCCTGCTCAGGGTTCTGAGTGAATCCTGCTCAGGATTCTGAGTGAATCCTGCTCAGGATTCTGAGTGAATCCTGCTCAGGATTCTGAGTGAATCCTGCTCAGGATTCTGAGTGAATCCTGCTCAGGATTCTGAGTGAATCCTGCTCAGGATTGGGAGTGAATCCTGCTCAAGATTGTGAGTGAATCCTGCTCAGGATTGTGAGTGAATCTTGCTCAGGATTCTGATTGAATCCTTCTCACGATTCTGAGTGAATCCTGCTCAGGATTTTGAGTGAATCCTGCTCAGGATTCTGAGTGAATCCTGCTCAGGATTCTGAGTGAATCCTGCTCAGGATTCTGAGTGAATCCTGCTCAGGATTCTGAGTGAATCCTGCTCAGGATTCTGAGTGAATCCTGCTCAGGATTCTGAGTGAATCCTGCTCAAGATTGTGCGTGAATCCTGCTCAAGATTGTGAGTGAATCCTGCTCAGAATACTGAGTGAATCCAGCTCAGGATTCTGAGTGAATCCTACTCAGGATTCTGAGTGAATCCTGCTCAGGATTCTGAGTGAATCCCGCTACGGATTCTGAGTGAATCCTGCTACGGATACTGAGTGAATCCTGCTCAGGATTCTGAGTGAATCCTGCTCAGGATTCTGAGTGAATCCTGCTCAGGATTCTGAGTGAATTCTGCTCAGGGTTCTGAGTGAATCCTGCTCAGGGTTCTGAGTGAATCCTGCTCAGGGTTCTGAGTGAATCCTGCTCAGGATTCTGAGTGAATCCTGCTCAGGATTCTGAGTGAATCCTGCTCAGGATTCTGAGTGAATCCTGCTCAGGATTCTGAGTGAATCCTGCTCAGGATTCTGAGTGAATCCTGCTCAGGATTCTGAGTGAATCCTGCTCAGGATTCTGAGTGAATCCTGCTCAGGATTCTGAGTGAATCCTGCTCAGGATTGGGAGTGAATCCTGCTCAAGATTGTGAGTGAATCCTGCTCAGGATTCTGATTGAATCCTTCTCACGATTCTGAGTGAATCCTGCTCAGGATTCTGAGTGAATTCTGCTCAGGGTTCTGAGTGAATCCTGCTCAGGGTTCTGAGTGAATCCTGCTCAGGGTTCTGAGTGAATCCTGCTCAGGATTCTGAGTGAATCCTGCTCAGGATTCTGAGTGAATCCTGCTCAGGATTCTGAGTGAATCCTGCTCAGGATTCTGAGTGAATCCTGCTCAGGATTCTGAGTGAATCCTGCTCAGGATTCTGAGTGAATCCTGCTCAGGATTGGGAGTGAATCCTGCTCAAGATTGTGAGTGAATCCTGCTCAGGATTGTGAGTGAATCTTGCTCAGGATTCTGATTGAATCCTTCTCACGATTCTGAGTGTATCCTGCTCAGGATTTTGAGTGAATCCTGCTCAGGATTCTGAGTGAATCCTGCTCAGGATTCTGAGTGAATCCTGCTCAGGATTCTGAGTGAATCCTGCTCAGGATTCTGAGTGAATCCTGCTCAGGATTCTGAGTGAATCCTGCTCAGGATTCTGAGTGAATCCTGCTCAGGATTCTGAGTGAATCCTGCTCAGGATTCTGAGTGAATCCTGCTCAGGATTGGGAGTGAATCCTGCTCAAGATTGTGAGTGAATCCTGCTCAGAATACTGAGTGAATCCAGCTCAGGATTCTGAGTGAATCCTACTCTGGATTCTAAGTGAATCCTGCTCAGGATTCTGAGTGAATCCCGCTACGGATTCTGAGTGAATCCTGCTACGGATACTGAGTGAATCCTGCTCAGGATTCTGAGTGAATCCTGCTCAGGATTCTGAGTGAATTCTGCTCAGGGTTCTGAGTGAATCCTGCTCAGGGTTCTGAGTGAATCCTGCTCAGGGTTCTGAGTGAATCCTGCTCAGGATTCTGAGTGAATCCTGCTCAGGATTCTGAGTGAATCCTGCTCAGGATTGGGAGTGAATCCTGCTCAAGATTGTGAGTGAATCCTGCTCAGGATTGTGAGTAAATCTTGCTCAGGATTCTGATTGAATCCTTCTCACGATTCTGAGTGAATCCTGCTCAGGATTTTGAGTGAATCCTGCTCAGGATTCTGAGTGAATCCTGCTCAGGATTCTGAGTGAATCCTGCTCAGGATTCTGAGTGAATCCTGCTCAGGATTCTGAGTGAATCCTGCTCAGGATTCTGAGTGAATCCTGCTCAGGATTGGGAGTGAATCCTGCTCAAGATTGTGAGTGAATCCTGCTCAGAATACTGAGTGAATCCAGCTCAGGATTCTGAGTGAATCCTACTCAGGATTCTGAGTGAATCCTGCTCAGGATTCTGAGTGAATCCTGCTCAGGATTCTGAGTGAATCCTGCTCAGGATTCTGAGTGAATCCCGCTACGGATTCTGAGTGAATCCTGCTACGGATACTGAGTGAATCCTGCTCAGGATTCTGAGTGAATCCTGCTCAGGATTCTGAGTGAATTCTGCTCAGGGTTCTGAGTGAATCCTGCTCAGGGTTCTGAGTGAATCCTGCTCAGGGTTCTGAGTGAATCCTGCTCAGGATTCTGAGTGAATCCTGCTCAGGATTCTGAGTGAATCCTGCTCAGGATTCTGAGTGAATCCTGCTCAGGATTCTGAGTGAATCCTGCTCAGGATTCTGAGTGAATCCTGCTCAGGATTCTGAGTGAATCCTGCTCAGGATTCTGAGTGAATCCTGCTCAGGATTGGGAGTGAATCCTGCTCAAGATTGTGAGTGAATCCTGCTCAGGATTGTGAGTGAATCTTGCTCAGGATTCTGATTGAATCCTTCTCACGATTCTGAGTGAATCCTGCTCAGGATTTTGAGTGAATCCTGCTCAGGATTCTGAGTGAATCCTGCTCAGGATTCTGAGTGAATCATGCTCAGGATTCTGAGCATGATCCCGGTCAGGATTCTGATTGAATCCTGCTCAGGATTCTGAGTGAATCCTGCTCAGGATTCTGAGTGAATCCTGCTCAGGATTCTGAGTGAATCCTGCTCAGGATTCTGAGTGAATCCTGCTCAGGATTCTGAGTGAATCCTGCTCAGGATTCTGAGTGAATCCTGCTCAGGATTCTGAGTGAATCCTGCTCAGGATTCTGAGTGAATCCTGCTCAGGATTCTGAGTGAATCCTGCTCAGGATTCTGAGTGAATCCTGCTCAGGATTCTGAGTGAATCCTGCTCAGGATTCTGAGTGAATCCGGGTCAGGATTCTGAGTGAATCCTGCTGAGGATTCTGAGTGAATCCTGCTCAGGATTCTGAGTGAATCCTGATCAGGATTCTGAGTGAATCCTGCTCAGGATTCTGAGTGAATCCTGCTCAGGATTCTGAGTGAATCCTGCTCAGGATTCTGAGTGAATCCTGCTCAGGATTCTGAGTGAATCCTGCTCAGGATTCTGAGTGAATCCTGCTCAGGATTCTGAGTGAATCCTGCTCAGGATTCTGAGTGAATCCTGCTCAGGATTCTGAGTGAATCCTGCTCAGGATTCTGAGTGAATCCTGCTCAGGATTCTGAGTGAATCCTGTTCAGGAATCTGAGTGAATCCTGCTCAGGATTCTGAGTGAATCCTGCTCAGGATTCTGAGTGAATCTTGCTCAGGATTCTGAGCGAATCCTGCTCAGGTTTCTGAGTGAATCCTGCTCAGGATTCTGATTGAATCCTGCTCAGAATTTTGATTGAATCTTGCTTAGGATTTCGAGTGAAATCTACTCAGGATTCTGAGTGAATCCTGCTCAGGATTCAGAAGGATAGATGTTCAAGATCCTCTGGATTCTGAGCAAATGCGGCCTAAGAAACGGCTTCTCAGTGAGGAAGGCTTCTTTTATCGGCGTAGAAGATTCAGCAGAGCGTATTTCACGAACTCAATTTTCTGAAAGTTGTCGTCTAATCAACCTGAAAATATCGTTTCAAGCGAAGCAGACTGCAGCGTGAAATTGGAGACCTGCCTGTGTTACTCCTTCAGAGAAGCTCAAGTAAAGTCCCGATCATTTGAGCTGAGACCTGCGCTTTCCTCGACCCGGAACGGAACGCGTCAAACGTACATAATCGGTACTGAAGCCGTGTAGAAAACACCGCCATAGACGCCGACAGTGCCACCACCAACAGTGCAGTGGCGGAACTGAATTGCCGAGCATAACAACCCCTACCTTCTGTACTGCATCTTCCGAGTTGAACCAGCGGCGGCGCTCCTTAGAAGAAATGAACACTAATGTGTACGACCCTTGCCTTGGCACGAAGCAAAGCCAATCGCTTCGGTCGCCTGTGCGGGTCTCGAAGACACCCAAGATACGTCGGTATACGTACGTGGCCAAGATGCAGCAGAAGCTCATTCAACTAACCTCCCCAACCTCATTTGACGACGAAGACGACAACGATGACTACGAGCTGGAAGATATCGATTCGAACGGCCAACCAACCGGTCGTCGTCGCGTATTTTTTTTCTGCCTTTCGCTTCAAACCTTGTACACGAGCACGAGGGTATTTTTCTTCCCGTCAAACAAGGTGGCAGCTAGCGGCGTGAGAGTAAGAAGCGGCAACTACACGGCACCAGCTCCGCAAGTCGCAATATCAAGCAAAACATTAAGGAAACTTGATGGTTCCGGAAAAAAAAATCCTGAATGATCTACCCGATGGAGATGTGGTGCTTTTCTGTTCAGAAATTTGAAAACGACAAAACACGTTGCATTGAAAGGTGAAAGTACTATTACAAGGGACATCTGAAAAGTTCTAAGGTCCTTTCTTCCTGGAGCGAATTCCTAACGATTACCATACCCATCTCCGCTCAAAAGAACCGTCAAATAATCCCATCCGAACCGGGCGCACTGTGGAAGCTGCGATGGTCCTCGCTCGGATCCGAACGAGAGACGTGTTCAATTTTTTCCCTCCTCGTTATTTCGAGCTGCCTTTTTTCTCACCATTCACTTTGGCTTCAGCCAGCTTCATGGCGGCATGGGGTCCGGTGCTGGTGCCGCCGTGCTCGCTACCCAGAACCCGTATCGCGTTTCCGAAGGTGTTTACACGGTTGAACCTTTCAATATGGGGTGTGTAATTTTCGGGGCTTTCTCCGGTGGCGGGTGTTTCGGCGAAATGCGGCTCACGGTTTGATTTCTCGGGTTTTTTTTTCTTTCGTTTCTTTCGGGAAGTTCGGCGACTGAGCGACTTCAGTTCAGCCGACCAAACTCTCTGATGGGAGAAAGATGTTGATTCGATAATTTGATTAATTTGTGTACAGCACGCGTCCGGTTTTCTCGGTCGTCGAGAAGGCCTTAGTTAGTGCTGTCGGTCGGTCGGTCGGTCCAAAGAGCGCGCAATAATTCGGGGCTTCTGGTCATTATGGCGAGTTGGGATTGGGGGCATTAGAGCTGCTGCTGCGGGTCTGATGGAAGGTTAAACCCCTAATCTCTGCGGCGTGTGTAATTTGGTGAGCTTGTTTTGATTGGGCGGGAGGTGTTGAATTGGTTTCCGGGTGGAATCGGAGATGAAATCGAAACCGGATCGGTTTGGGACCCGTTATGTGGTTGGCTGTTTGGGAGATGGGTGTTTGATTAGCTGGGAAGTGACTAATGTAGGTTTCCAAGTTCTTCGTAGGGCAGACAAATGGAACTCTAAGGGAGTTATTGAAGGTGCTCAAAGTGGATTCATTGGTGATTGTCTGGTACAAGTCTTGACAAAGCCTTTTGCGTAGAGCCAGCCTGGTGTGATGGTTGAAGAACGTGGCTATCACGCCTAGGACCTGGGATCGAATCTCACTCCCGAAATTATCAAAAAATGTGAGTTCTTCCTTCGGGGAAGTAAAGGGTAAATCCCGAGATGCACTATTACAGCCCCTATGCAATTAGGGTATTGGTTCCCTTATTAAGCATGTGGCTCCCATTTTCATCCTACGAAAAACAAAGGATTGAAGCGCTGTTTGTTTTGTTTCTTATTTTTGTATTTTTTGTTAGAAGTGAGCACCCATGAAAACAAAAAGAACGGAATCAATCGGTGCCGTAATCGCTTGTTTTCGCATAAGATGAATATAGGAGCGTGAGATTACTGATGGCACACATACCCTATATGCTGTCAAGTGGTGAGTTTATTTTCTGTTTGAGAACCTCAAAGAACTCTCTTAAGCATAGATCATCGGATCTACCAACGTATTTGGCTGTCTCTAACAGCTTTATGACTGGATCCCGAGCTAGAGAAGTTTAAATTTACATCACGACTAGCGCCACCTAGCAGCGAAATCACCAACTAATTATTGTAACTCAAAATTGCTCTTGACTTCCTGAAGAACTTTACCGAAGACGACACTTTTCTATCTGCTCTGGATCTCCAGATAGAGATGTTTGAAACTTTACTTGACGACTAGCACCACCAAGTGGCGAAATCATCATCTAATTGTTGAATCACCAGATTGCTCTTGACTTCCTGAAGAACTTTGCCGAAGACGACACTTTTCTATCTGCTCTGGATCTCCAGATAGGGAAGTTTCAAACTTTACTTAACGACTAGCACCATCTAGCGGCGAAATCGCCAACTAATTGTTGAATCACCAGATTGCTCTTGACTTCCTGAAGAACTTTGCCGAAGACGGCACTTTTCTATCTGCTCTGGATCTCGAGATAGCGGAATTTGAAGCTTTACTTGATAACTAGCGCCACCTAGCGGCGAAATCACCATCTAATTGTTGAATCACCAGATTGCTCTTGACTTCCTGAAGAACTTTGCCGAAGACGACACTTTTCTATCTGCTCTGGATCTCGAGATAGTGGAGTTTGAAGCTTTACTTGACAACTAGCACCACCAAGCGGCGAAATCACCAACTAATTGTTGAATTACCAGATTGCTCATGACTTCCTGGAGAACTTTGCCGAAGACGGCACTTTTTTATCTGTTCTGAATCTCGAGATAGCGGAGTTTGAAATTTTAGTTCACAACTAGCGCCACCTAGCGGCGAAATCACAAACTAATTGTTAAATCACCAGATTGTTTTTGACTTTCTGCAGAACTTTGCCGAAGACAGCATTGTTCTAAATAAAGTAGATCTTGAGACTAGTCTTGAGATATCGCATGTAACTTATGAGTGGCAACCACTTCTACATAGCGCCTCTATCGGCCAAATTGCCAACTAATTGGATGATAGTTTGCATTGTGTGGTAGAACTATTCTAGTACTACAACTTTGCCAAAGAAAGTATGATGCTATCTTGTAATAGGCGAAATCCCATGAGCTCTGTGATTCCCACAACATGGACTGCCGTGTAAAAGAAATCCGTGTAATAGGTGACCGTGTAGACGGAAGCCGTGTAGTAGGAGTCTAGACTCTAGACTGTAGTCACATAGCCTCAGGTATCTATGTTCTATCAAGTATTAAGTTCCATGATTGTATAGTTGTATTTGAGAACTACCCAGACAACTCATGAAACCCATTGAATGATTGAATCGCCTTGAAACGTCTCTTCAACTCCCATGAAACCTTCGTGAAATTCACCTGAAATCCTCTGAAGCCCGCCAAAACTCCTCAGAAACCTCCTGAAACGCTTCGGAACGCCTTGAAACGTTGCTGAAAAGTTTCTGAAAACCCTCATTAAACCACCGAAAACGTCATGAAACGCCCTGGAACGCATTGAAACGGCTCTTAAACTCTCATGAAGTTTCCGTGAAATTCACCTCAAGGCCTCTAAGGCCCCTAAGGCCTCTCTGAAATCTCCTGAATTGTCCTAAAACGCATTGAAACGGATTGAAGCGTCTTATAATGGTTTAAATCTCTGAAACCTGTGGTACTTTACTATTTACTAGTCTTTATTGTTCGAGTGCTAGGTAAATAATGAATTGAGTTCACAAGTATCGGTACTTATGTAAGCTGATGTAGTGTCAAGTTGTTTGGTTGATTGGGGGTTGCTACGGTTGCCAAGGTATGAGCAGGGATTGCTTAGACATCAACTGATCGATGGTTGGCTACTATGTTAGTCTCCAACAAAACCCTTTGAAACTACTGTGTGTGAGCTTCTGAAGCCCCCTTTAACACACCGAAAACATCCTGAAACGCCCTGAAACGCATTGAAACGCCTCTTAAGCCCCCATAAAATCTCCGTGGAATTCACATAAGGGGCTGTCCATAAACCACGTGGTCATGAGGGGGGTTCGGCCAATGACCATTTTGTTTGGACTAATGAGCACCCGGGGGGGTTTGAAAAGTCCCAAAAAATGACCACGTGGTTTATGGACAGCCCCTACGAGCCTCTGAATTGTCTTATAAGTCCCATGAAATCTCCTGAAACGTCCTGAAACGCTTTGAAATGCCTCTAAATCCCCATGAAACCTCCGTGAAATTCACTTGAGAGCCTCTGAAAGTCCCCCAAAGCACCTCTCAAACGTCTTGAAACGCCCTGAACGTGCTTAAAACGTCTGTGAAACTTCCTCTGAAGTCACCGTGTGGTTCACCTGAGAGCCTATAAAGCTTCGTAAAACGCCTCTGAAGCCTCTTGAAACGTATTTAAACGCCGCTGACCCACTTTAGAACTCCCATGAAATCCTCCTGATCCTCCTCCCGTTATATCTGAAGGCCATAAAGAAATTGCTGATGAATTGCAAGAAGAAGTTTCTGGAAGAATCCCTGAAGGAGCTCCTGGAAGAATCTCTCCTACAATTACAGGAGAAAATTCTTCAGCAACTTGAGGAGAAAAACAAATCTGGAGAAATCACTGAAATACTTACGGGTGAATCCTTGCAGAGACTCCTGGAGAAATCCCTGAAGAAGTTCCTGGAGGAGTCACTCAAGAATTTCAGAAGAAATCCCCAAGGAACTCCAGGCGGAAATCCTCAAAGAATTCCAGGAAGGATTTCTGAAACACTTCCTTGAGAAATCTCTCAAGGAGTTCTGGAGAAATCCCTGATGCAAGGAAGCGCTAATAGAGGAAATAAAAGGAAGCACTAGGAATCCCTGATAGATGAAGCACTGATGAAATTCTTGAAGGCATCTCCAAGGGAACTCCTGGAGAAATTTCTGAAAAAATCACTAATCCCTGAATTTCCTGGGGGAATCCCTGAAAAAAAGTCTTAAGGAAACCAAAATGAACTTCCTGGATGAATATTCTAAAAAATCCTGGATGAATTCAAGAAAACTGCTGGAGGAATCTTTAAACGATCTTCTACAGTAATCCTTGCCTTGCAAAATCCCAGACAGAACTTCTAGAACAATGTCTGAAGGAATTTTTGATTGAATCCCTGAATGTATTCCTAGACTTATTGCCCAGAAAGCGTTCCCGGAAGAATCTCTCCAGAAATTCCAGATAAAAAAATCCATCAAGGAACTCCATACGAGATGCCTTAGAATTCCAAGAGAAATTTCTGAAGGAATTCCTGGAAAAAAAAATTATGAGGTTTCTGGGGATTTCCTAAACAAGTTCTATTAGGAGTTTGAAAACAAAAAATAAGACACCGGAAAAATCCCTGATTTCCTACAGGAAGTCCATTCCTTAAATAATTCCTGAAGGTGTTCATGGAGGATTGCTTGGAGGAGAAGTTTATAAAGAAAATCGTCAAGGAATTTCAGGTAAATTCCACAAAAAATCAAGGCGAAATTCGTGGAGGAATTCATGAAGAGTTCCTGGAGAAATACTTGGCGGAGTTCTTGGAAAAATCCATGAAGGAACTTGAGCAGAAATTCAGGAAGGAGTTCATGGCGAAATTCTTAATGAAGTTCCTAGAGAAATACCTCCAGGAATTCTAGGAGAAGTTCGTCAAAGAACTCCAATAAAATCCTAAAATGCAAAATGGAGAAACTTAAGAAGGAATTTCTATGGGAACCCCCAAGGAAGCCTTAGAGAAATCACTGTAGAAGTTCCTGGAGGAATATCTGAAAGAGTCAATGAAGGAATCCTTCAAGGAATTCCAGGTAAAATCCCACAAATAATTCAAGGAAAAATTCCTGCAGTAATCTTTGAAGAATTTCTGGAGAAGTCAAATAATTTTATTGCCCTTCACTGGCTATACCAGTTGGCTGGTATGTCGGAAATAGACAAAAACTCAAATTTCCACTTGATCTGGTGGGACTTGAACCCACGACTCCGTATCACTAGTCCGGCGCTTTACCTAGCTAAACAACAGAACAAGCTACGATTGTGTGAAATAGAAGGGTTATGCTTCGAATCCAGTTTGATTTTTTATTTCACAGATTCGTAACTTGTTCTGTGGCTAAGTTGGTTAAAGCGCCGGACTAACGATACAGAGTCGTGGGTTCGAGTCCCAACCAAAACAAGTGGTAATTTTTTCACAAATTTATCTCTCAATTTGTCAATTTAACACACAATGTGTTTTCTACATTTGAGTTTTTTCGCCTGGAAAAGTCCTTGGAGAAATCTCTGAAGTAGTTCCTAGAACAGTCCTTAAAGGAGTTCTTCCAGAGATGATTAAGGAACATTCTGGAGAAATTTTTGAATAAACTCTTGACAGAGCTTTTGACGGAATCCGAGAAGAAAATTATAGAGGAATCTGAGAGGGAACTATACAAGAGAAATCTTAGAATTAGTTCCAGTTAAATCTCCTGACGGAACTTCTGCAGAAATTCCTGAAGCAATTCTTGGAAAATAGTTACATTTTCTTCTAGAGTAGATGCGCCCTGTGGACGAGCGTTGCAACTAGCTGACGCTTTTATTAATTGTATGTCCACTACTTTTTGTTTCGCTTGGAGAACAACAAACCAGGACCAAATGATCAGTTTTCAAAAAAAAAAGTTCTCAGTTGATAATTGTCGAAGTGCTCACGGAACACTCAAAAGAATGATAACAATATACCTATGTAGTAAGCTTCTATGTTTTCAATGTTTACCCAAATCAATTCCCACTCAATAGCCATTGCTATTGATAATTGTTTACCGGAACACAGTCTAATTTATGAGCCCTCTGGGTCATCAATCATCCGAGCAGGTTGGTTGGTAATCCACCACAACCATTTTTTTCAAACTCATCATGATGGTCCATGCTCGGTCATTCCCAAGTCTTATTTGCGTCCATCTAGGTGAGGTTGTTTGTCTTTGACGACGATACATGACTGATTGCGGTTGTAGGGAGAGCTGTTATTTAATAGCCCAACAACACCAAACGTGTTCAAATCGTCCACATCACAATGCCTCAACATGACGCGGAAATTAAGAAAGATTCCAAATGTAGAAAGGTGGACCATCATGGAACCCAGTTCCCGTAGTATGATTTGGAACGAGACGCAGGTAGCTACATATAACATATAACATGCCTATTTAAATCCGTACACGTGGTACCGTTGTTTGCTGTTCGATTGTTGTACACATGTGATGTGGAGATAAGCGAAAGGGCATCAATGGAAGTTAACTTAAGACACATTCATTGTGATGTTATTTCCGGCGCTCTTGAAAGTGGGGCTGCTGCCGACCGAGACAATCATCGCATCGATGGAAACAGATGTAGCTTCCAAGACAGTGGAAGGGCAGACACACTTGATCATTTGGAATGAGAGGTGCTCGCAAGTCAATTAAGTAACATGGTAAACCTGCAACCGGACTTTTGAGAGGCTCACGTTGTCATATCGCGTCGAGTCGAGACGGATCGTGTGAAAAGACGAAGGTAAACGCTTCGTTAGTCGAATTCATGTTACACAACAATGTATTGACTGCTACCGTAATCCGGGGTCAAATTGATCACTTTAAAACAACTTTTGCGGATAACATCAGTGCCTGTTCAAATATTGCCAAAAGAATTTCTGTAAAACCAGTACCCAGTGGATCTCCATGGAACCATGTGGCAGAATTTTGTTCAACAAATTTAGACTTTCAGTTAAATAACTTCAAATATCAAAATATTGGAAATGCCACTTTGGGGCGAAATTGATCAGTATAAAATTAAGCATCGGTTGGAAAGGAAAATTTCCTTCACCGCTTAATTTTGCTCTTCTAAACCCGAATAACGCGTCTAGAATCTTACAACTAGTGAATTTAATACTTTAAATGCAAAATAAAATTTCGAAATTCCCCCTTAAACGCCTAAAGATAGGCAATTTCATTTGAAAAAAGTGACTTCTATTACAATAAATGACTATTTCTTCATAAAATGAACTTTTTATAACAGTTTCATGTTCTGATTAGCTGCATAACATCCTAACCAAGGCTCCACAAAAATGTTAAAACAGGGAATTCACGGGAAGTCCTATTAGCAATTGATTGTTTAGCAGCAATGATTTCAGCTAAGTGAGAAATACATTGCAAATTCCTTGAAAAAATAAGGCAGAACTAACTTTATTCTAAAAAATTAAAAGTCTACATTCATCTCTAGACATCAACGAATCAGATGACGTAAAAAGTTTAAGATCATTACGATGCTTAAGAGTTCTTAGTATGGAATTACAATGTAGTACCCCAGTGATCAATTTCACCCCGCTGATCAATTTGACCCCGGTTTACGGTACTCAAATTGGTGAAAGGCTTAAATGTGACATGGTTTCTCATAACGTTGAACAATTAAGACTCTAGATAATGTTTGGCGTTTATTAATGTCTTATCAGTCTCACTACTTCCTGTTTTGGGGTTTAATTGGTCTACATTCCCAACGGATGATCCAAGAACAAGTCATCGCATATTGATCTTCAAAAGTCCTTTCGCTAAATGGGGGTAGTGATGGTAATGCTCACCATATCATCTGGGGTAGCTCAGACCTTAACTTGAGAGGCTCCAGTTTGGTGGAATACTTAACCCTCTACAGGCAACCTTAAATGATGGTCCATTTTGGATACCTGGGGAACATTTCGTCTTCTATATCTCATTATCCTGATTTGTTAGAAGATGGGTGTCTTCAGCAAAGTTGTTCAAAAGGTTTCAGGGATTTCAAGGGGTTCCAGGATGTCGCACGGCAGCTTCTAGGGGAGTTCCAGGGGTAAGAATTCTTACTTGGCATTCGAGTAAGATCTCTGTGTTAAGGAGCCTGAGATATATGAGATGTGACTATGCTCACTAGCGCCACCTGGTTATGGATTTGCGAATCAAGCGGACCTCATCTGTAAGCCCTCGACATACCTAGCAACTTTACCGAAGACATTGTCTTTTTAAATAACCAAGCTCTATGAATATGTGGAATAAAAAAAAATGTATCATTTCTAACACCATCTTTGTGTAGAGTTCCGCATCTTAAGGTGTATCATTTGTAAATTCTTGGTGTACTGAACTGCTTTACTGAAGAGTGATCAGAATCATGAGATATATGATATATGAGATATCAAATTTCCATGCTTACTGACGTCATCTATGAACAAAATTCAAACGACTCAACATTTCTGGAGCAACATTTGAAAACGAAAATGCTCCGCAGGGCTTCTCAACAAACATTTTGACTGTACAAGACAAACAAACAAACCACTCTTAAGGAGAAACATCAGGAAGCACAAATATGGCTGCCACCAAGCCCGTGCACAAGGGAGGGATTTTAGGGGTTTAACCCCTCCCATTGCCGATGTCCCATATACTAGGCACCCCTCCGCTCTTTGCCAAAATTAGGAAAAATCCCTCCCTTGTCGCCTTCTCTGTGCACGGGCCTGGCTGTCACAATGCACAGTGGCTGATTTCGTCATTTTAGCGCGCTTAATTATTAACTTTTCAACTATGACGTTTAGCGTCATGGTGTCTTCGAGAAAGTTTTTCACTATCACAAGGAGCTTCTTTTAAACTATTGTGAAAAATGATTAATCCCCCTAAAAGTGAGATAGAAAATTTATTTTTCGAATTTTTCAAGATACAAGGTTAGCGTCTTCACAAAAGTTATAGAAAATATTGTTTGGAGCAACTTTGTCGAAGACGCCAAGTTTGTAACTTCGTTACTTTTCAAGATACGTTACGTTTTCTATAATCAGCCCCTTGAAAAGGGTTTTTTCGCAATAACTTTCCAATAACTGATCCTACATTTTTCTCATGTTCTACAAATTTATAGATAATGGTAAAATACACAATTTTGCCGAACATGACGAACCGCTAATTTCAAAAATAAAATAGTTACAACGGTTTTTATAGTGTTTTGGGCCATATTTCAAGCATATGTAACTTAGCTATAGGCAATTATATGCAAATTTCCTTTTACGCGTGTGAAAGTACAAGTAATTGTCTCTCTTAGAAAGCCAAAATCATTGAACTGTAAGAGGCTGTAAGATGGTTTTTGTATATAAACTTACAACCATTTATGGAACTTTAATATGGGATTTATTTACATCTTCAACATATTTATTTGACAGTTCATGTCAGCTTGCATTTTATTGTTATTGTAAGTGTGTGTAATGTACAGAAAGGTTTGTGGTATATTCTGGATCATTTATAAAGTACGTTACATGAGAACTTACCATCAACTTCTATTTTCTTACTAACTCACAGTGCTCCACGTAGTCCAAGAAAATAACGCATAAAGTGTTACTTCTTTTGTCAGATCACAATTTAACAGCAGCTTACTTTAAAGTGCAATAAGATTTATAATTTACTATCACCAATGTAGACATGTACTAATGGAAGCGATCACAAAATATGTCACGCGCAAGTTTGGAAATTGAAATGACGCTTCGTTCGCTCTTTTCATAGACTACGTGTAGCACTTATTAAGAAAATAGAAGTAGATGGTAAGTTTTCATGTAATGTACTTCATGAATGTTCCATAATACACCACAAACCTTTCTATACATTCACACACACTCACAATAACAATAAAAATTCAAGCTGACATCAACTGTCAAATAAATATGTTAAAGATATAAATAAATCCCATATAAAAGTTCCATAAATGGTTGTAAGTTTATATACAAAAACCATCTTACAGTCTCTTACAGTTCAATGATTTTGGCTTTCTAAGAAAGACAATTACTTGTACTTTCACACGCGTAAAAGGAAATTTGCATATAATTGCCTATAGCTAAGTTACATATGCTTGAAATATGGCCCAAAACACTCTAAAAACCGTTGTAACCATTTTATTTTTGAAATAAGCGAATCGTCATGTTCGGCAAAATTGTGTATTTTACCATTATCTATAACTTTGTAGAAAATGAGAAAAATGTAGAATCAGTTATTGGAAAGTTATTGCGAAAAAACCCTTTTCAAGGGGCTGACTGTAGAAAACGTAACGTATCTTGAAAAGTAACGGAGTTACAAACTTGGCGTCTTCGACAAAGCTGCTCCAAACAATATTTTCTACAACTTTTGTGAAGACGCCAACCTTGTATCTTGAAAAATTCAAAAAATAAATTTTCTTTCTCACTTTTAGGGGGATTAATCATTTTTCACAATAGTTTAAAAGAAGCTCCTTGTGATAGTGAAAAACTTTCTCGAAGACACCATGACGCTAAACGTCATAGTTGAAAAGTTATTAATTAAGCGCGCTAAAATGACGAAATCAGCCACAGTGCAATGCTATGGTAGCCTTGCGTCCCTACTCGCGGTTTCAAGAGCACTTATCTTGAGAATTTGTCCACAAACGCGTCTGGTTAGGATAATCATGCCTCTTTTAACAAGTGGGCAAAGACAGGATAAACTAATGCAACGTAGTTCGATGCTTCATTCGCCCGATTTGTGCTTCGTAAGTTTCTATGTAAAATTTAAAAAGGACTTCTTGATGTCTCACTTTAAGGCATGCTTAAATGCTTTAGCTTGAAACTGTTATTATAACTAGTTCTGTTTCTTGGGTTCACACCGCCCACCTAAAGGAACACCATTATCTGAAAGATCGATATTTGCTCTTTCAGATAATGCTATTAGAATGTATGGATAAGTTGATGGGCGCTCAGCAGCGACGTTCGGAGATTCAGACGGTATCGTATGTTGCACTGATGGCTTCCTTCTCGAAGGTGGAACAGGTGCTGGAGTCCACTCTCGTGAACTAAGGCTAAATCAGTCTTTCTCACTTGGCAGACACTGCACTGAACTCTCCAACACTTCCATCGCAGGAAACAAAATTGTTGATGCAACACCTGACTTCAATGATCATGAGCCAGCTGTTCCTATATCGAAGTGCTTCGGATTGACATCTGCAGTCACGGTCAGCGCCGGCATTGCTTTAGTTACGATTGGCAACATCAGTACTTACACGTTGATGATAAGACTAAGGGGCTGTCCATAAACCACGTGGTCATTTTTTTGGGACTTGTCAACCCACCCCCCCCCCTCCCCCCCCGCGAGGTCATTAGTCCATACAATTTTTTTTTTCTTCCATACAAAATGGTCATTGGCCGACCCCCCCCCCCCTCATGACCACGTGGTTTATAGACAGCCCCTAATGCCTTGGTTCCTTGTGTAAGTACCTACTGCTGTTCTTAATCCTGGAAATGATTATTGCTGAACCCTTGCATTTTTTAAATTCTGAATAAATTTTGGAGCTACAATTTTAGAACAATTTAATGAACTCCAAATTACCAAATGATAAACGTTTTCAATTCACACTCTTTTTCAATGTTTGTGTCTAAAACGAAACTGCCAATCGGTCCCAACTGCAATGACGTCATCCATCACTCCTGGTCCCCGTGTAGTCCTCCATCAGATGCAACCGACCGAGTCCTGTATCCATCTACCTTCACAGAGAGGAAGCAAGTGGGAATCGCTTAATTACTTTTCTTTGGATTACAGTCGCTCAAGGCTCTTCTCGTGTTTTTTTTCCCTTTCATTCCATGAATGGACCGCTGGTGCTGGTGTAGTACGTCCTCTTGGTAACCTAAAGAGCCTCTCTCGCTCGTGAGCTGCTGTGTGTGCAAGCCCGGGATGATGGACTGAGCGTCGTTTTTCCAAAAGGCCTCGTCCCTAATTGCTATCTGAAACCTTTGGCGCACTTGGTGTACTTGGCAGTTGAGAAGGACTACATCCCCCCATCGCTGTACCAACGAACAACGGCTGGTCGGTGAATGGTGGGGTTCAGGTGTGCGCGACCTAATGAAAATGTGCACCCGCCGCCGCCGCCGCTGTTCGAGTCAGTCGCCTTTTACCATGTTGCTATTTTAATTTAATTGCCAACTATTCGCGTCATAAGAGCCGAGTGAACTAACACTGACTACACATTCTGTCGGAGACGGCCGGCACGGCACGGCGGAATTGGCTCACAGAAGAGGACCTGGGCCAAGTATCACTTATCCGACACGTCCGTCGTCGTCGTCGTTGTCGTCGCAGCAGTGGCTTTTGAAGCCAAGACTTCAAGAACGCGCGTGAAACGGCTGACGCGAGCGACGATTGTATCATTAGGGTAGTCCTAGTAGAAAGTGAAACATCTAAGATTCTTAGGTGTAACCTTTTGAAATTTCAGTTTTGGATCCTCATAAATAACATACAAAATATTGTATTAATCAGCGCTCAACGAAGTTGTCGCTGGCCAAATAAGATAAAAAATTATATAATTTAAGATGTTGACACCTAGGTGGTGCTGTAATCGTTTATCAAATTTGAGGTCGTCCGGTATAGGGTTCAATTTAACAACATACGTTGAATCATTCCGTGGCTTTTTGATAAAGTTGTCTGGTATAACACCTTGAAAGAAAAAATCTGCAAATCGGCGACGAACGATCATCCACTAATATCATCATTAACAGCGCCATCTATTCGTGAACACCTGAGATTCCGTTTCTTCTGCATAGAAGCTTCCCAAGCAACACACTTGTTATATAAGTGTTACGGCAGCGCGAGTTTTGGTTGTATAAAAGTATATTTTACGTAATTTTAACACAATGCAAGATTTACGTAAAATTAACTTATATACATCCAGAACTTGCGCTGCTGTAACCCTTATATAACATGTGTGTTGCTTGAGTCGTTGATTAGTCCCTCAATGAACGCTTTGGTTAAATTTTTACCATATCTTCTAGAAGTACAACATAAAAAATTGATAACTTTAAAATTTTGTGTTCAAAACATTTAGTTTATTGATGGGCCACCCAATTGCACCACGGACGAATGACGACCACTGACTGCGCTAAGGTAGTTTAGAAGCGATGTTACCAACTAACCCACCTCTGGTACAGAAACCGTAGGCGCGTAATAAATAAAGTGTTAATTCATAATTAAGCTGCCGCCGTTGAGCACAAGATGGTATTTATACATGTTGGAACACAGAGCTCTTGTGTACTCACAGAACTTGATAGGATGAAACATAATCGGTGTCGGCGGCGTCAGCCGCGACTCCTTCAGGCTGTTTATGCTTATATGATGCTCGCGCTCTTTCTCTATCTCATTCTGTGTTTGAAACACAAGAAGCGCGATTCTTCGCGCAATTTCAAGAGGGTAAAGATTGTGGGGTTTTTAAATTTTACGAGCCATTGCAGAGAAATTGACGACGCTGATGACCGCGATGTGCTCTTCGTCGGATAATTTCGATCATGAGAGCACTGAGTAGTTCATCAATTGCGATTCATCAACTCGGTCGGTGAAATGGCTCGTAAAATGGAATGGACTGCCGAAGCCGTCCTGCGCTTGTATACGGTACAGAGTACCTACCTATAATAAAAACTTCCGGACAATAAGTACGCAAAAAAGCCGACCGACACATTTGCCGACATCAATGAAAATTTCGCGACCTGCTGTGCAGGAAATGGTTTATTTACATCCATAACCGTTGTTGTGTGCCGCGTCGAGAGAGGTACGAAATTCTTGAACGGTTGCGAGCTGGCGTTCCATTGTTCTGGGGTACTTCATTATTTTTTCGACAAGCTTTTAAGGGTTTCTTTCTGCTCGTTTGAGTTATTATTGCTTCAAATTTCTCACTTCAACCAGAATCAGCACGCTTAAATTTAGGGCGAGTGAACTCATAAAATGCGGGCTAGAATATTATTTCAAGCTTTAGAGTTATCCAACTGGAACAAAGCTCTTTTCCGGTTTAGTGCTTAACCGTTTTGACACAGACAGACAGACGTAACACTCTTCAAAACGGCTTGCCATATGCATTCAACGATCAATTCAAATTTCGTTTGATTTCCGCGATCCTTTCACCAGAGGCACTAGTGTTCGATCACTTTGATGTTTGCCTGTGTACACGTTGCTGAATGATGCAAACGAAAATTACAGGCATGTTTGACAAACGTCAAATCAAAATCCATTCTGGCCGACAGTGTTTCGCGCGGTTGTACCAACAGGTAGCAGTTCAGTGTGCTCATGAAAAAGACACCGCCACAGTGGGAAAAATCGACCCAAAAAACGGATCTTTTAACGCCGCTGGTTTCGGTACATGAAGTAGACCATTTCTGACGTAAAACAATACGAGAAATCGATTGGTGCTAAATTCATTCACCGCACGGCACGGGAAGTGGTCCATTTTGCCCCATTTTGCCCTTTTTTTTTATACATGAAGAGATTAAAAATGTATTTTCAAACAACATGCACGACTGTAGATCATTGAAAATAGCTGCAGGTGTAATTAGAGGTTCATAGCAATCATAAAAATACATGAAAAATCCCTTCACATGCTTATTTTGCCCCATATGTCCCAACAACTGCTGGAAATTAACACTTTCACTTAATTATGAATGGATTTTCAAAGTTACTGATTTGAAGTTGATTTTTTTTGGCACCGGGTCAAAGTTGTGGATGGATTTCCTCTAAGAGTTACGCCTGTTCATCTGTGGGTTTGAGTTACGTGAAAATTTGCACAATTTCTTTGTCAAAAGCTTATATGAAGCCCTTGTTAACTAAGTAATCTAAAGATCCATTTTCCAAAATTCACTTTAAATATCCGCTAAGTTCAACTGAAGTTCCGAGCGGAAATTTCTTGCTGCTCGTTCAAGATGCTACAGCACGAACACGAAGAGCTTCAGGGTTCATAGTGTTTCGAAGAGCATCTTCAACTGCTGTTTAGCTGCTTAGGAAGCTCTCGCGTAACTTATCAGCATCTAAGGTAGCAGGTGCAATCACAGGTGATCGCCATTTTTGAACACCCGACATCTTCTCCATACTAAATATACCCTATATTGCATGGTTTTTGAGACTTAAACTCTATTACACCCAATCTTCCATTTAGTTAACGAGTGCCTAAATTTGCCTGTGCAGCTTTTGATGCTGTCTTGCTCTCTCCCACAGAAAATTTGACGTTTACTGAGGTCTCCGTTTTCATAAATTATGAAAGATAGCAAAAACTTGTGCACAGGCTAACAGAATGCTTACATAAATGGATTCATTACCTAAAGTTTGAGAAGGGCAAGTGACTTGCAGATGCAAAGGGATTTTTAAGGGGGGGGGGGGGTTCAGGGCTTTTTTAGGATGTTTCAGAGGGCTTTTAGGGAGCTGATCTCAGGTGAACTTCACGGGAGTTTCAGAGGCGTTCCTAAGCGTTTCGGGAGGTTTCAGAGGTATTTAAGGGGGCTTGAGAGGCTTTCAGGTGCGTTTTGCATAGATTTCGTTGTGTTTTAAAGGTTCTTCAAGGCGTTTCAGGAGGTTTCAAAGAGGTTTTGTGGGGTTTCAGAAACTCTCAGGTGAGTTTCACGGAAAATTCCTAGGGGTTTTAGAGGCGTTTCAAGGTGTTTCAATGCATTTCAGGGCGTTTCATGGCCTTTCAAGAGGTTTCAGGACGTTTTAGGATGCCTTCAGAGGGGTTTTAGGGGCGTTTCAAAGCGTTTCAGTGTGTTTCAGGGCGTTTCAGGGCATTCCAGAAGGTTTCCGATGAATTTGAGGGGGCAAGAGACTCACAGGTGAATTTCACGGAGGTTTCATGAGGGTTCCAGAAGCGTTTCAAGGCATCTCAATGGTCTTCAGAGCGGTTTCAGGGGAATTTAGAAGCCCATTTCACTTTTCTTGTATTGCTTAAATTTCTTAGAGACAACCAAATACGTTAGTGGATCCGATGACCTATACTCATGGAGGTTTCACAAAGGATTATAAGGGCTTCAGAGGATCTCAGGTGAATTTGACGGAGGTTTTAAAGAGGCTTTAGAAGCATTTCACAATGTTTCAAATCGCTTCAAGGCGTATCACAGCGTTTTAATGCGTTTCAAGGCATTTCAGGAGGTTCAGGTGGCCTTAATGGGGCTTCAAAGGTTAGCAGGTGAATTCCACGGAAGTTTCATGGGCGTTTCAAAGCGTTTCAAACCCAAGAAACATTTCTACGTCAAACAGACTAGAAGAGGTTCTTAGAACTATCATGAAACCAAAAGAAAAGATATTTTATTATGGTTCTCAAAACCTCTACTAGACTAATTAGCCATAAAAATGTTACTTGGGAGGCAATTCAATGCGTTTCAAGGCACTTCAAGAGGTTTCACAGAGGTTAGGGGGCTTCAAAGGCTCTCAGGTGAATTTCACGGAGGTTAAATGGGGGTCTAAAAGGCGTTTCAAGGGTTCTAAATGCGTCGCAGGGCGTACCAGGAGGTTTTAGGAGGGTTTTAGGGGGCTCTAACAGGTTACATAGGAGCTTGAGGAGCGTTTTAAATCGTTTCAAGGCGTTCAAAGCGTTTCAAGGCGTTTCAAGAAATTTCAAAGCGGTTAAAGAGAGTTAAGGGGGCCTCAGAGGCTCGTTTGGAGATTTGGAGACGTTCCAAAGCGTTTGAAGGCGGTTCAATGCGTTTCAGGAGATTTCAGAGTGGTTCTCGGGTAAATTTCATGAGGGTTTCATGGGGGTTCCAGAGGCGTTTCAAGGCGTCTCAATGGTCTTTCGGAGCGGATTCAGGGAAATTTAGAAGCTTATTTCACTTTTCTTCTATTGCGTAAATTTCTTAGAGACAGCCAAATACGTTAGTAGATCCGAATACCTATACTCAAGGAAGTTCTTGGAGATCCTCAAACTGACAATGAATTCACCACTTGATAGCACTTAGCTACAAGAGGCTATGTAAGGTTTAGTTTCATTCATAATTCTCCAATTTTTGTAACAGAGTTCTCAGATACTCCTATTCAATCAAAGAACCCGCTTGGTAGAACATAGCTGCCTGGGTGCCATCACATAGAACAAGGGTGCCATCCGAATGCAAGTCAGGATTAATTCCGAAGCATTAGCAAGTTTTAAAGGCGTTCCAAGGCATCTGAAGGCGTGTCAGACTGTTTCAGTGGGCTTCAGGAGAGTAAAAGAGACGTTTACTGGGGTGCCAAGGGAGATTTCAGAGTGGTTTAGAAGCGCTTCAGGGGGTATCAGTGTGTTCTTCGGAAGTTCAGGGGATGTCAGGAGTTTTCCAGGGATAAATTTATAAGCCTCTAATAGGGTCCTAAAATTAAAGACGAAATCTCGCTTATATTGAATAATACGATCAAGCATGGTATTCTTATCGGAATTGTACTTTACTCGTACTTGAAAAACAAAGGAATAATGAGAAAATTCGAAATAAGTTAAATGGTAAATAGTTCTACTTTGACGTTTGAGGTCAACCTTGTGTGACTGAGCTCGACATTTTTCGCACTGGGATTTCAAAAATGTTCCTATCTGACATACACGGTGAAAAAAAATCACTCAACGTATGTGTTATAAGCTAGGGACGAGACAAAAGGCTAAAAAAATAAAAATTATATATTTTCAACTACGGTTAATAAAAACGTCAAAAAATGAGTAAATATGTACTCTTGAACCATAATTTGTGATTTAAAACAAGAATCCCGATAGGACTTTAGGAGCCTATTGTATGAGCCTAGACGCAGACTCTGCTATGCAAGTATGCACCTTATTCACAGACAAATAGATGTATCATTTGGAGCAAAGTGCGATTTAAACCATCGTCACAAAAGTATAATCGTTCAATGCAAAGTATGCTGTTTTTCGCAAACCCACTGAGTAGATGGCGGTAGTGAGCAAACGTCAAACAGGAGCAAAAACGATACGAGCGCCATGAGCGAGAGATTTGCGAACTGCAGAATATTTGAAAAGTCCGTTAAAAAGGGGAAACGATGGAAAATGGGTACAGTAAGACCACCGACGAACCGACGTGACAGTGGCAATTCAAAACTGTCCCTCCCAAATTTAACGGTCGACCAGCAAAGCGAGCGATCGCTTCTGTCAAATCAGCGCAGACGCGAACCGTTTCCTATATGAACACACGGGGGTTTTGTGTCGAGCTATGCAATCATCGCGAGCCGTTATAGAGGTGGCGATAGTGTTCGGCTATTTTTCATCATGGCGTCGCGGACAACAAATTTGAATTTATTTGTTCTAGCTGTCACGTCGGTTCGTCGGTGGTAAGACGTCTGTTTGTATGTGCCTTATTCGTAATAAGCCGAGATACTCTAGAGAGATTCCGCTTGAAGATTCGATGACTCATACTCAAGCGAGTTCTTGGATACCATTTGACAGTTCAATAGATCGAAATTCCAAACTAAAAATATAACAGATGGCTCTTTTTTGTGTGGTAGTAAAATCAAATTTTCTCGGTGAAGAAACTGTTCCGGAACATGAAGTAAACACAAAAAGTTGCCTTTTCAAACCATTCTTTATTTCTATTCACTAATTTTTCACAAAGCTTATCACAAGCTGCTGTTACTCATCAAGTTCTGCCCAACACCAAAGAATAAAAATAGAAAGAATGCCCACTCTTGCCTATTTGTATGCAAACGTCAAGTGACAAGACAAGTGGAGCTCTCTAAGCGTTTCAAGGTAGAAGCTCTATGTAACAGTGTTCGTGATTTGTCATAAGAGAAGATGGTGTGCGTATGTTTTGGTATCCGCATACAATCAATAACGCACACTACCGCACGAAGGTTGAACATTCATCCGCAGATAGCGCTGCGGTAGTGTCCCCCCGAGCATCAGCGGAGAGGGCATTCTTGATATTCTTATTCTTTGCTAACACTAAGCTCTATCACAACCACGCTGCTTCCGCTGCCATCCTCCTCCTTGCTCTGCCATCCTGCTACTAACGTTCACTGATTTGTCAGCCAATCCATCCACCTATGTATTCCGCACTACAACACAACAGATTATGGGCCCAGGAGCGTGATCCACAGTACGTACCGGTCTGAAGAAGCGTCGGATGCTTAAACCGTGGAGTCACAGGACGGGACCTTTTGGCGGATGGATTGGCCGCAATGGAGGACAAGGAGATTGCTGGTTGATCAACGGCCGTTAGGAGCTGGATTGTGAAAGGTACACCGTGATGGAAGATGCTTAGAGCCAAGAAGAACTTGGTAGTGGAAGCAGCATTTGTAATATGTCAATGTTGTATCGTCTTGATTAAAAATAGTTCTTCAATCATATTCATTTTTGTTTCTGGTTCAACCCTAATAGGAAACATCCACCTTTTCCCATTCCAGAGATTATTTTTGCATGAAAAACAATCTAACAAAATGTAGATATCGATCGCACCCGATGCACAGTTCCTCCAACTTTTCCCACAGAAGCCTCCGACATTTTGCGGTTAGTTTGTTCGATGTGCAATTTATGAATAATTAAAACCGAAAAAAACTTACTGCTGTGCTCGTTTCCCATCATGTGTCCGATCAGACCGAGATGCAAAAAGAAAAACACTCCGCTTTCGGTCTCCTGCTGCCAAGAGAACGCTCCAAACACTCACATCGGAACTGCTCTGTACCTCTATGTACGGCTCATGGGTCTATAGATGTGTCGGCGACCGACCAACTACCGAACGACGGCGACGCCGCCGTCGATTGATGTCGGAACTTTTTTCTCGCACCACCAGCAGCCGTTTATTCTCTATTTGTTTACACCGCATTCGCTAACCGCACAAACAATGCAGGTGCGCGTCCGTCTAACCCCGCCTCCTCATTTGACCGCGCGTGTTCTATACAATATCCGATTCTCGTCGGGAATAAAAACCCAAGAAGACACTGCTGCACTGACGCAGAGCGTGTCGGTTCTTCACACAAATTGATGATGTCAGACAAACACGACCGGCCCGGCACGTGTGAAGCGTTTCGTTTATTTGCATTTTCTTCTTCAAATGCTGAATTGTGGCAGAGACTGACGCCGCCACTGCCACCATACGGTTGCCATGCCGCCTTACAGTTGATCTACCCTGGAACCTGTCAAAATCGATCAATGGTGCGATGAAGCGGAACCATTCCATGCGAACTACGCCATAGCGAAGGATAGTTCTTGGTTTGGAATGACAAGTTGTTTCGATTAACGACGAGCATGTCATCCAAGCTGTTTAAGATGCAGTTGAGAGAATCTTGCAAAATTCCGTAAAGCGTCAGCAAAACATGTTTGTTTACCTGACGTTTCAAATGCGTTAATTCTATGAGAAGCTTTATACGATTGCACTATGACATGTGTCAATTAAACGAGGCTAACGGCGTGACACGTGTGAATTCGCCGATGACGTCGTTTGCCTCCGACCGGATCCAACAAGCTGAACAACAATCAGCAAGTTGTTAATCGCTTTGATCGGCTGTACCTACTATTCGTTCGAAAGCGCAACACACAAACAACCCGAAGCGTTGCGTTTTGCGACTTTGGTGTGGTGCACTCGGTGCACTTGAAAACGGCCTGCGAGTAGGCGGAACACGTGACTTGGTGTGATGTTGTGGTTGTTTTGTTATTGTGACGGTCTCACACTCTCCCAGCACCCTCGCTCTCCTCGTCCACAGCCAACGAGTCGTTCGAGTTTGTTGCGACGCGAATTTCAAACAGAAACCAAACAAACCCGACATCAACGAAACGGTGAGTCCCCTCGCTCCTCGTTCAGACTTTCGATTTTTTCACGCTCAATCATTCGTTCGTTTTCTCCCCTAAATTTTTGAAAAACAAGTTCGAGCTGTATAATGGAACGCGGTGGTATGAGTGAGCTGCTTCAAGGTCATGATCAAAACAAACCAATCTAGACATCGGTCGTAGCTCGGTGTCCGTTATGTTTGCCATCAGCCAGCGCACGTAGCGGTACTTGTTTGCATGTTTCGTGCACAACAGACGGTAGGTACACTCTAATTTAGGGTGAGACTGTTGACGAAGAGAGAGGGGGTGAAGCGTTGAGAGAAAATCTAATTTTAATTACTCTCATCGGGATGGTTTGTTTATAAATAAACAAGCGATCCACCAACTGACGTGCATGGGCCCGACTGACAGTAGTGTTTTCATCGAAGTAGTCCGTTGGATCATGATGTATGTAGAGCTAGAGGCGCTCGTAGTCATTTCTTCTTCTTGGGTGGCCATGGTTTCAGCCTTGGCTTCAGCAACAATGCTGGCCACCGAAGTGAGGAGGAGCCCACATGTGTGTTTACAAATGAACTAATGAGAATTTGATGAGACGGGTGTGGGACACTCTCAAGACGAATGAGGTTTGTGAATCGCAAGCCGCAAACAAGCATGCATGCTGAATTGTTGTTTTATAATAGTAATGATAGCTGTACTTAAATTATGCAGTTGTATACAATACTGTACTGTTTTTTTTTTCGATCGAAAACGAAGCCAATGTTCAACCTTTCGTATCGGTCATCTTTCGGATGGCGCAGATAGGAAGACATGCGGCTAGCCATCGACGGGTCTCGAGCTCAAATCTTGATTCAGATAAATTTATGTGTAGTTAGTTATTTGGGTCTCCAGTTAGCCTAGTGGATAAGGCTATGGATCGCCAATCCGGAGACGGCGGGTTCGATTTCCGTTCCGGTTGGGAAAATTTTCTCGACTCCCTGGGCATAGTGTATCATTGTACTTGGCTCACAATATACAGAATCATGCAATGGCAGGCAAAGAAAGCCCTTCAATTAATAATTGTGGAAGTGCTCAGAGAACACTAAGTTGGAGCGAAGCAGGCCAAGTCCTAGTGGGGACGTCAAGTCATAAAGAAGAAGAAGAAGAAGAAGAAGAAGTAAATGTGTAGTTTTTATTTCACAATAGCTGTTCCCAATATTAGTGCCAATCATAAACTCTCAAGGAAATTGAAAGTTTTGGCATCTCATTTATTTTTAATATTTTTTTTTATAATGCTGAATAACAGCTTTACAGTATAGGGTAAAAACACTAGACTTCGCCCCCTAAAATTCTGCACTAATCTTCGCCACTTCATAAATAAAAAATGACATTTGTATGGAGGGGGTGAAGACTAGAGCAGTGGCGAAGTCTAGTGCTTTTACCCTAGTTGTTAAACGAATAGTCAACACTATGCTTTAAATTTTCTCCAAATTTGTGTGAACAAACCTAAACAAAGGTTGTGCGTGAAAATCATTCAAATGTTATTCAGCATCATGCTGAATTAACTCGTCATAAAGGTGCATGTAAAATGAGTGATTGTTAGTTGGGTGTTCCACGCCACAGCGATTGAGGTTAGAGTTGGGTTAGAGAGCCAGCCTATAAACTACGTAGATTCTCAGAAGAAAATCAGGGTGGCTGAAGACTACGCTCAACAAATTTCAAAAAAAAAATTATGAGCAAAAGTCTACGAGGGGGGAAGGTGGACAGCACTAACGGTGTCAACACCCACGTGGTCAAGAACAACATAAAGCGTTAAGTATGCCCTTCGAGTAATTACTACAGTGTCACCTACATGAGTTTGTACACGAACTATCCCAGAAATTATCATAGCAATTTTTCTGTAGAATTTGGCTAAAATTTCTTCAAAAGCTGCTTGGGCATTGGATCTATAAAAATAACTAGTGGAGATTTGAAGAACTATGAACAATTATGATAGTCAAATGATGAGTGCAATGACTGTTTTAGGGTCTCCAAGAACTCCCCGTAGAATCTACTAGCGGATCTAGCGGTCTACCGTTTTATTACGAAAAAAGGTTTATACTCACTTGGGCTCATACATATAGGTTTTATCAATTCCAACCCTAAAACCCCTTTGATGAGATGCCCTGCAGCTCTCTTCAAACGTCCTGAGACCCATTGAAACCTTTCTGGAACCCCCTTAAGAACCCTGGAAATTTCTCCAAAATTCTCCTGAAAACAGTCGAAATGCCTTTAAACCTCTCTGAGCCCCTTCTCAAACTCCCGGGTGCTTCTCCTATACCGCCAGGAAGGGTGGGTGGATTGTGGGATTTTGATACTCAATGAAATGCTCCATGAAACCTCTCTGAAACGATTCTGAAACCCTCCTAAGGCCTTAGTACGCTCCTAAAGAGCCCCTAAATCCTCTGAAACGTCATGAAATCCCTTTATAACCCTCTTTACATCCCCGGAAACTTTTTCTACACCCCCAGGAACGTACCTGAACTACACGACACGTACACCTGAATACATGATGGCATTATTTTTCGTTAAGCACTCAACGCGACACTAGCAATTCAGAAAAAATCTTGGATAAATCCCTGGAAGAATCCCTGGAGAAATTCCTGACGAAATTAATGAAGAATTTGCTGGAGAAATTTCTGAAATCGTTAGAAGGCTTCTTGGAGGAATCCTTGGAGGAATTTCTGAAGGGATAATTGGGGGATTTTGTGGAGGCATCCCTGGAGAACTTCCTGGTGGAATCTCCAGAGGAATTCTGAGACGGACCTCTGGAAGAATTCTCGAATCATTTCCTAGATGAATTCCCAAGGAAATTCGTGGATAAATCCATGCAGGAATACCTGGAGGAAACTCTGGATGAATCCTTGGAGGAATTCCAGGCAACTTCTTTTTCTCTCACAAAAAAGTTCAACATGCTATAACTTTTCATACAGCGCATCAAGAAATCTCAAATTTTGACTGTTTGTCAACCAACTATATGTGCATCATTGGTACAAATTTGGGCTCGATTGATTAATATTTTGCAAAGTTAGAACCGTTCGGGTAAAACACTTTTTTTTAGACAACTCATTTTTGAGCTGTCATATCTCGGAGACCACTGAACCGAATTGAATGAAATTTTGAACGTACACTATAAATATGTAAATGCTTCACAAACTGTTAAAACATTGGTACTTTTTAAACGTTGAAAAAAGTTATCAAGGATTGACACTTTTTGGATTTATCTCGAAAAAATGTATATTTTTTACATCAATGTCAATAAATTTTAGTGTTGATATCCAAAGATTTTCTACTTCTGTTCTCAAATTATCTCTTATCAGATATATTAGAGCCTATTTAGATTGAAGGAAGAACACATTTAATAATTTTTGTGTGTTATTGTAAATTTTACTTATTTTCTTCTATATGGGTTAAAATTTTAACCCGATATAACTTAATTCGCCGTGAAAAAATATTACATTTTATAACGTCGTATTAAGTATCAATATATTGCTGATAAACGTTAAAAAAATCTTTAAATTCGGTTCACTGGTTTCCGACAGTTCAAAAAATAGTTGTCTAAAAAATAGTAGGGGGATTCACTAAACAGCGTAAACTGATTAAACTGATTAAACGTCGCGATCACCAAGGCAATCTTTGATTATTTCATTCGCAAAATCATAAAACATTTCAAATAAGCAGAAAATCATGGTTTACGCAGCAATTTAATCTGTTTAGTGAGTACCCCTAGTGTTTTACCCGAACGGTTCTAACTTTCCGAAAAATTAATCAATCAAGCCCAAATTTGTACCAATGATGCACATATAATAGGTTGACAAACAGTCAAAATTTGAGATTTTTTGAAGCACTCTATGAAAAGTTACAGCATGTTGAATTTTTTTGTGGGAGAAAAAAAGTTGCCTATTCCAAACATTTTGGCCATCCCCTGTGGTTCATTTATTTGGGGCTCAATCGTAGATAATGTCATAATTGGTACAGGCACCCTATCACAGGATTTGAATCATTTAGTATTAAGATGAGGATTTCGGAAAAGTTGTTGGGTAATTTCAAGACTTTCAGATGATGGACCGTTTGATTCGACACTCCACACATAGGTGGCGCTAGTGATCATGATCATTTATATATTATACATATCAAGATACTTATCAGTTAGAAAGATGGTAAAGCCGTTTGGGTAGGTCAAGGACTAACAGATGATATGCCGATTGATTCGGAACTCCACAATAGGTGCAGGTACTAGTGAAATCTCTGTGTTAAGGAGCCTGAGGTATATGAAATGTAACTATGCTCACTAACGCACTAACTAACCTAGTTATGGATTTGCGATTCAAGCGGACTTCATCTGTAAGCCCTCGACATACCTAGCAACTTTGCCGAAGACATTGTCATTTTAAATAACCAAGCTCCATGAATATGTGAAATAAAAAAATTGTATAGTTTCTTAAACCATCTTTGTGTAGAGTTCCGCATTTTAAGGTGTATCATTTGTAAATTCTTGGTGTACTGAACTGCTTTACTGAAGATATCATATTTCCGAGTGATCAGAATCATGAGATATATGAGATATCAAATTTCCATGCTTACTGACGTCATCTATGAACAAAATTCAAACGACTCAACATTTCTGGAGCAACGTTTGAAAACGAAAATGCTCCGCAGGGCTTCCAAACAAACATTTTGACTGTACAAGACAAACAAACAAACCACTCTTAAGGAGAAACATCAGGAAGCTCAAATATGGCTGCCACCAAGCCCGTGCACAAGGGAGGGGTTTTGGGGGTTTAATCCCTCCCATTGCCGATGTTCCTTTGTCAGAATTAGAAAAAAAATCCCTCCCTTGTCGCCTTCTCTGTGCACGGGCCTGGCTGTCACAATGCGATGGTAGCCTTGCGCCCCTACTCGCGGTTTCAAGAGCATTTATCTTGAGAATTTGTCCACAAACGCGTCTGGTTAGGATAATCATGCCTCTTTTAACAAGTGGGCAAAGACAGGATAAACTAATGCAACGTAGTTCGATGCTTCATTCGCCCGATTTGTGCTTCTATGTAAAATTTAAAAAGGACTTCTTGATGTCTCACCTTAAATGCTTTAGCTTGAAACTGTTATTATAACTAGTTCTGTTTCTTGGGTTCACACCGCCCACCTAAAGGAACACCATTATCTGAAAGATCGATATTTGCTCTTTCAGATAATGTTATTAGAATGTATGGATAAGTTGATGGGCGCTCAGCATCGACGTTCGGAGATTCAGACGGTGTCGTATGTTACACTGATGGCTCCCTTCTCGAAGGTGGAACAGGTGCTGGAGTCCACTCTCGTGAACTAAGGCTAAATCAGTCTTACTCACTTGGTAGACACTGCACTGAACTCTCTGCTGCAATCAGTGCAATTCAGCAACACGTAATGGGCAAAGCCATAACTTTTGCTCAGATTGCCAGGCTGCTATTAAAGTACTTGTTTCAGCCAACTCAAGATCGGAGTTAGTAATCGCATGTCGAACTCAAATCAAGGAGCTGAATTCAGCAAACACTTCCATCACTGGAAACAAAATGGTTGATGCAACACCTGACTTCAATGATCATGAACCAGCTGTTCCTGTATCGAAGTGCTTCAGATTGACATCTAGGCAGTCACGGTCAGCGCCGGCATTGCTTTAGTTACGAATGGGAACATCAGTACTTACACGTTGATGATAAGACTAATGCCTTGGTTCCTTGTGTAAGTACCTACTGCTGTTCTTAATCCTGCAAATGATTATTGCTGAACCCTTGCATTTTTTAAATTCTGAATAAATTTTGGAGCTAAAATTTCAGAACAATTTAATGAACTCCAAGTAAACAAATGATAAACGTTTCCAATTCACACTCTTTTTCAATGTTTGTGTCCAAAACGAAACTGCCAATCGGTCCCAACTGCATTGACGTCATCCATCACTCCTGGTCCCCGTAGTCCTCCATTAGATGCAACCGACCGAGTCCTGTATCAATCTACCTACACAGAGAGGAAGCAAGCGGGAATCGCTTAATTACTTTTCTTTGGATTACAGTCGCATAAGGCTCTTCTCGTGTTTTTTTCCCTTTCATTCCATGAATGGACCGCTGGTGCTGGTGTAGTACGTCCTCTTGGTAACCTAAAGAGCCTCTCTCGCTCCGTGAGCTGTGTGCAGCAGCAAGCCCGGGATGATGGACTGAGCGTCGTTTTTCCAAAAGGCCTCGTCCCTAATTGCTATCTGAAACCTTTGGCGCACTTGGTGTACTTGGCAGTTGAGGAGGACTACATCCCCATCTCTGTACCTTCGAAACGAACAACGGCTGGTTGGTGAATGGTGGGGTTCAGGTGTGCGCGACCTAATGAAAATGTGCACCCGCCGCCATCGCCGTCCGACTGACTCGCCTTTTACCATGTTGCTATTTTAATTTAATTGCCAACTATTCGCGTCATAAGAGCCGAGTGAACTAACACTGACTGCACATTCTGTCGGAGACGGCCGGCACGGCACGGCGGAATTGGCTCACAGAAGAGGACCTGGGCCAAGTATCACTTATCCGACACGTCCGTCGTCGTAGTCGTTGTCGTCGCAGCAGTGGCTTTTGAAGCCAAGACTTCAAGAACGCGCGTGAAACGGCTGACGCTAACGACGATTGTATCATTAGGGCAGTCCTAGTAGAAACTGAAACATCTAAGATTCTTAGGTGTAGCTTTTTTAAATTTCAGTTTTGGATCCTCATAAATAACATATAAAACACTGATTTAGTTAGCCCTCATTGAAGTTGTCATTGGCTAAAGAGATAAAAAAAAATTGCATAAGTTATGATGTTGACACCTAGGTGGTGCTGTTATAGTTTATCAATTTTGAGGCCGTCCCGTATAGGGTTAAATTCAACAACATACGATCCTGCGGCTTTTAATTAAGGTGTTTGGTATTACACCTTTAAAAAATCTGCAAATCGGGGACGAACATCATCCACCAACATCATCATTAACAGCGCCATCTATTCGTGAACACCTGAGACTCCGTTTCTTCTGCATAGTAGCTCGTTGATTAGTCCCTCAATGAACGATTTAGTTAAATTTTTACCATGTCTTCTAGAAGTACAACATAAAAAATTGAAAATTTTAAAGTTTTATGTTCAAAACATTTAATTTATGGATGGGCCACCCAATTGCACCACGGACAGATGACGACTGCGCTAAGGTAGTTTAGAAGCGATGTTACCAACTAACCCACCATTGGTACAGAAACCGTAGGCGCGTAATAAATAAAGTGTTAATTCATAATTAAGCTGCCGCCGTTGAGCAGAAGATTGTGTATACTTGTTGGAACACAGTGCTCTTCTGTGCTCACAGAACTTGATAGGATGAAACATAATCGGTGTCGGCGGCGTCAGCCGCGACTCCTTCAGGCTGTTTAATGTTTATGTGTATATGATGCTCGCGCTCTCTCTATCTTATTCTGTGTTTGAAACATAAGAAGCGCGATTCTCCGCGCAATATCAAGAGGGTAAAGATTGTGGGGTTTCAAAATTTTACGAGCCATTGCAGAGAAATTGACGACGCTGATGACCGCGATGTGCTCTTCGCCGGATAATTTCGATCATGGGAGCACTGAGTAGTTCATCAATTGCGATTCATCAACTCGGTCGGTGAAATGGCTCGTAAAACGGAATGGACTGCCGAAGCCGTCCTGCGCTTGTATACGGTACAGAGTACCTACCTATAATAAAAACTTCCGGACAATAAGTACGCAAAAAAGCCGACCGACACATTTGCCGACATCAATGAAAATTTCGCGACCTGCTGTGCAGGAAATGGTTTATTTACATCCATAACCGTTGTTGTGTGCCGCGTCGAGAGAGGTACGAAATTCTTAAACGGTTGCGAGCTGGTGTTCCATTGTTCTGGGGTACTTCATTATTTTTTCGGCAAGGTTTTAAGGGTTCTGTTCTGCTCCAAATTTCTCACTTCAACCACAATCAGCACGCCTAAAATTTAGGGCGAGTGAACTCATAAAATGCGAGCTACAATATTATGTAGGCTTCAGAGTTATCCAACTGGAACAACGCTCTTTTTCAATTTCGCTAAACCGTTTTAAGACAGACAAACAGACGTAACACTCTTCAAAACGGCTTGGCACATGCATTTCACGATCAATTCAAATTTCGTATGATTTCCGCCATCCTTCCACCAGAGGCGCTAGTGTTCGTTCGCTTTGATGTTTGCCAGTGTACACGTTGCTGAATGATGCAAACGAAAATTACAGGCGATTTGTGTAGTAGTGTGCGTGTTAGACAAGCGTCACATCGAAATCCATTCTGGCCGACAGTCTCTCGCGCGGTTCTACCAAAAGGTGGCAGTGTGCTCATGAAAAAGACACCAGACAAGAGTTGTGGATGAATTTTCTCTAAGAGATAAGTCTGTTCATCTGTGGGTTTGAGTTACGTGAGCATTTGCACAATTTCTTTGTCAAAAGCTTATATGAAGCCCTGGTTAACATAGTAATCTAAAGATCAACTTTCCAAACATCACTTTTAATGTCCGCTAAGTTCAACTGAAGTTCCGAGCGGAACCTTCTTGCTGCTGAATGATTTTAGCGATACGTAATAAATGGATGCTGCCTAAATGGATTCATTACCTAAATATATTCAGTTCATTACCTAAATGGATTTCAAGGTTGCAATGAAGTTTGAGTAGGGCAAGTGACTTGCTGATGCAAAGGGAGGGGGTCAAGGCTTTCAAATGTAAAGGGGGATGGTCAGAGGGATTTTAAGGGATTTTTAGGGGGGGGTGGGGGTCAGAGGCGTTTCAGGGCTTTCCAGGATGTTTCAAAGGGCTTTTAGGGGTCTCAGGTGAACTTCACGGGAGTTTCAGAGGCGTTCCTAAGCGTTCCAGGAGGTTTCAGAGGTATTTTAGGGTTCTTCAGGTGCGTTTCGCATGGAATTCATTTGTGTTTCAAAGGTGCTTCAAGGCGTTTCAGGAGGTTTCAAAAAGGTTTTGTGGGGCTTCAGAAACTGTCAGGTGAGTTTCACGGAGATTTCATGGGGGTTTTAGAGGCGTTTCTAAGCGTTTTAAGATGTTTCAATGCATTTTAAGGCGTTTCACGGCCTTTCAAGAGGTTTCAGGACGTTTAGGGATGCCTTCAGAGGGTTTTCAGCGGCGTTTCAAAGCGTTTCAATGCGTTTCAGGGCATTTCAGAAGGTTTCCGATGAATTTGAGGGGGCAAGAGGCTCACAGGTGAATTTCACGGAGGTTTCCAGAGAGGGTTCCAGAGACGTTTCAAGGCATCTCAATGGTCTTCAGAGCGGTTTCAGGGGAATTTAGAAGCCCATTTCACTTTTCCTCTATTGCTTAAATTTCTTAGAAGCAACCAAATACGTTAGTAGATCCGATGACCTATACTAATGGAGGTTTCACAGAGGTTTATGGGGGCTTCAGAGGATCTCAGGTGAATTTAACGGAGGTTTTAAAGGGGTTTTAGAGGCATTTCACAACGTTTCAAAGCGTTTCAAGGCGTATCAGAGCGTTTTAATGCGTTTCAGGGCATTTCAATAGGTTCAGGTGACCTTAATGGGGCTTCAAAGGCTCGCAGGTGAATGTCACGGAAGTTTCGTGGGCGTTTAAAAGCGTTTCAGGGCACTTCAAGAGGTTTGAGGGGGCTTCAGAGGCTCTTTGGTGAATTTCACGGAGGTTAAATGGGAGTCTAAAAGGCGTTTCAAGACGTTTCAAGGGTTTTCAATGCGTCGCAGGTTTATGAGGGTTTTAGGGGGCTCTAACAGGTTTTATAGGAGCTTGAGGGGGGTTTCAAATCGTTTCAAGGCGTTCAATGCTTTCCAAGGCGTTTCAAGAAATTTCAAAGCGGTTAAAGAGAGTTAAGGGGGCCTCAGAGGCTCGTTTGGAGATTTGGAGACGTTCCAAAGCGTTTGAAGGCGGTTCAATACGTTTCAGAAGATTTCAGAGTGGTTCTCGGGTAAATTTCATGAAGATTTCATGGGGGTTCCAGAGGCGTTTCAAGGCGTCTCAATGCTCTTTCGGAGCGGTTTCAGGGAAATTTAGAAGCTCATTTCACTTTTCCTCTATTGCGTAAATTTCGTAGAGACAACCAAATACGTTAGTGGATCCGATGACCGATATTCAAGGAAGTTCTTTGAGATCCTCAAACTGACAATGAATTCACCACTTGATAGCATTTAGCTACATGAGGCTGTGTAAGCATTAATTTCATTCATAATGCTCCAATAGACCAATGATTACAGTTGTAGATCAGATGGCCTTTACTCCAGGGAGTTCTCAGATACTCCTATACAATCAAAGAACCCACTTGGTAGAACATAGATGCCTGGGTGCCATCACATAGAACAAGGGTGCTATCCGAATGCAAGTCAGGATTACTTCCGAAGCACAAGAAAGCTTTAAAGGGGTTTCAAGGCAACTGAAGGCGTGTCAGACTGTTTCAGTGGGCTTCAGGAGAGTAAAAGAGAAGTTTGCTAGGGTGTCAAGGGAAATTTCAGAGTGGTTTAGAAGCATTTCAGGGGGTCTCAGGGTCTTCGAAGGAACTTCAGGGGATGTCAGGAGGGTTTCAGGGAGAAATTTATAAGCCTTTCTATGTATGAGCCTGGGTCTCCAGTTAGCCTAGTGGTTAAGGCTATGGATCGCCATTCCGGAGACGGCGGGTTCGGTTCCCGTTCCAGTCGGGAAAATTATCTCGACTGCCTGGGCATAATGTATCATTGTGCTTGCCTCACAATATACAAATTCATGCAATGGCAGGCAAAGTAAGCCCTTCAATTAATAACTGTGGAAGTGCTCAAAGAACACTAAGTTGAAGTGAGGCAGGCCAAGTTCCAGTCTGACGTAGAGCCATAGAGAAGAAGAAGATGTATGAGCCTAGACACAGACTCTGCTATGTAAGTATAAACCTTATTCACAGACAAACATACATATCACTCATCATATCACTTGGAACAAAGTGCGATTGAAATCATCGCACAAAAGTATAATCGCCCAATGCAAACTATGCTGTGTTTCGCAAATCCACTGAGTAGATGGCTGTAGTGAGCAAACGTCAAACAGGAGCAAAAACGATGCGAGCGCCATGAGCGAGAGTTTTGCGCACTGCAGAATATTTGAAAAGTTCGTTGAAAAGGGAAACGATGGAAAATGGGTAGAGTAAGACGTCTGTTTGTCTGTGCCTTATTCGTAATAAGCCGAGAGACTCTAGAGAGATTCCGCTTGTAGATTCGATGACTCATACTTAAGGGAGTTCTCGGATACCATTAGACAGTTCAATTAAGTCCCCATGTGTCCCTCTACTCTTCAACTTGAACTCGCATGAATCAATGCCTGAAAAACACCTGAGTTCTGAACATTGTTAGCAAGAATTTTGCGGAAATTGCTGAAGTTGGAAAGAAGGCAGTTGCTGGAGAAAATTTCAAAGTATTTTTGTAAGAAATAAGGCATGTAAGTGATCCTGGAGCAATCACTCAAACAGTTACTAAATGTTTTAATTTTACTAAGCCCCGTAGGTATTGATATCATTAACCATTAATATACATGGCGTGAAACGTCACACACCAATCTCATCCGCCTCGTGGCCACCGTACACCTCCCGTCTCCCATCTTACTTATCCTTGATTAGCCAGCCATCATCCAGTTGATCCATGTCGCCAATCGTTTCCATAGATTGTGTCCATTGTTGCAATCCATCCTATCAATTCCGCACTGCAACTCAACAGATTATGGGCCCAGGATCGTGATCCATAGTACGTATCGATCTGAAGAAGCGTCGGAGTCACAGTACGGGACCTTTTGGCGGATGGATCAACGGACGGTAGGAGCTCGATTGTGAAAGATACACAGTGATGGAAGAAACTTAGAACCAGGACGAACTTGGTAGTGAAAGTAGCATATGTAGTATGTCGACGTTGTATCGTATGATTAAAAATAGCTCTTCAATCACATTCTTCTTAAATGTTTCTGGTCCAACTCTAATAGGAAACATCCACATTTCCCCATTCCAGAGATTGTTTTTGCATGAAAAACAATCTAACGAAATGTAGATATCGATCGCACCCGATGCACAGTCCCTCCCAACTTTTCCCACAGAAGCCTCCGACATTTTGCGGTTAGTTTGTTCGATGTGCAATTTATGAATAATTAAAACCGAAAAAAAACTTGCTGCTGTGCTCTTTCCCCATCATGTGTCCGATCCGACCGAGATGCAAAAAGAAAAACACTCCACTTTCGGTCTCCTGCTGCCAAGAGAACGCTCCAAACACTCGCATCGGAACTGCTGCTCTGTACGGCTCATGGGTCTATAGATGTGTCGGCGACCGACGAACCACCGAACGACGGCGACGCCGCCGTCGATTGATGTCGGAACTTTTTTCTCGCACCACCAGCAGCCGTTTATTCTCTATTTGTTTACACCGCATTCGCTAACCGCACAAACAATGCAGGTGCGCGTCCGTCTAACCCCGCCTCCTCATTTGACCGCGCGTGTTCTATTCAATATCCGATTCTTGGGAATAAAAACCCAAGACACTGCTGCACTGACGCAGCGTGTCGGTTCTTCACACAAATTGATGATGTCAGACAAACACGACCGGCCCGTGGCACGTGTGAAGCATTTCGTTTATTTGCATTTCTTCTTCAAATGCTGAATTGTGGCACTGACTGATGCCACACAGTTGCCGTGCCGCAATAGTTGATCCACTCTGGAACCTGTCAAAATCGATCAATAGATCAACGAAGCGAAACCTTTTCAAAACCAACTACGCCGCAACTAGGATAGTTCTTGGTTCGATGAGCGTGTCATCCAAGTCGTCTAAGATGCAGTCGACAGAATCTCAGAATATCCTATTGAACGTCAGCAAAACGCGTTTGAACATGTTTGTTTACCTAACGCTTCAAATGCGTTAGCTCTATGGGAAGCTTTATACAATTGCACTATGACATGTGTCAATTATTGCACAGTTCCCACTAAATCGAACTGCACAGTATGAAAGTGTGACGGTTGAAAAGTGTGACGATAAGTGCAACCACGCTCTCTGACAGCATTTTGACGTCGAGAAATGTCACAAATAAGCACGTGGTGTGTGTTTCGCCTGATTCTTTCTCGATTTTGTTTTGATTATCATCTATCTGACAACCCGCGCATTTGGCTTTCTTTCTTTTTTCTCACCCAGAGTCATGACCGGGTGGCCAGTTATACAGGTTTATGCATTTCTCTTGTAGAAAAAGATCATAAAATGTGTAATTTATAAAATTGATATCGGCAACCGTGCTGGAGCACAAAAATAGTGTGATAGATGAAGTGCATCAAAAATCCGTCTTTCAAAGCAACCAGCAATATAAACGAGGCTACTCGTGACACGTGTGAATTCGCCGATGACGTCGCCGCTTCCAGATCCGACAAGCTGAACAACAATCAGCATGTTGTTAATCGCTTTGATCGGCTGTACTGTTCGTTCGAAAGCGCACCATACAAACAACCCGAAGCGTTGCGTTTTGCGACTTTGGTGCGGTGCACTCGGTGCACTTGAAAACGGCCTGCGAGTAGGCGGAACACGTGACTTGGCGTGATGTTGTGGTTGTTTTGTTATTGTGACGGTCTCGCAACCTCACTCTCCTCGTCCACAGCGTTCGACGAGTCGTTCGAGTTTGTTGCGACGCGAATTTCAAACAGAAACCAAACAAACCCGACATCAACGAAACGGTGAGTCCCCTCGCTCCTCGTTCAGACTTTCGATTTTTTCACGCTCAATCATTCGTTCGTTTTCTCCCCTAAATTAAAAAAAAAAAAAACAAGTTCGAGCTGTATAATGGAACGCGGTGGTATGAGTGAGCTGCTTCAAGGTCATGATCAAAACAAACCAATCTAGACATCGGTAGCAGCAGCTCGGTGTCCGTTATGTTTGCCACCAGCCAGCGCACGTAGCGGTACTTGTTTGCATGTTTCGTGCACAACAGACGGTAGGTACACTCTAATTTAGGGTAAGACTGTTGACGAGGAGAGAGGGGGTGAAGCGTTGAGAGAAAATCTAATTTTAATTACTCTCATCGGGATGGTTTGTTTATAAATAAATAAGCGATCCACCAACTGACGTGCATGGGCCCGACTGACAGTACCTAGTGCTTCATATGCGTTTTCACCGAAGTATTCCATTGAATCATGATGTTTGTAGAGCCAGAGGCGCTCGTAGTCATATCTTCTTCTTGGGTGGCCATGGCTTCAGCAACAATATCAAGAATAACGCCACAATGCTGGCCACCGAAGTGGGCAGAGGAGAACACATGTGTGTTTACAAATGACCTAATGAGAACTTGATGAGACGGGTGTGGGACACTCTCAAGACGGATGAGGTTTGTGAATGCCTGCCCAACCAACAATCGCAAGCCGCAAACAAACATGCATGCTGAATTGTTGCTTTATAATAGTAATGATACACTGAGGCAAAAATACTTAGGAATTTCATAACTCGAAACTTATGAACGGGCGATTTTTCTATTTCAACACTCGCTTATTGACTTTATAGTTGTTGAACACGCGTTCCATAGCTACAACTTATGATTGATATAAGCGGCATGGTTGTGAAAAAATCATAATTAAAATCTATGAAAATTGTAACAGTGATGGTATGATTTCCAATAAGCTGCGTTTTAGACGAACAACCATTACTCACAGAGCTGTTTCGGAATTATCGGACATAGAATCAAATTATTTGAATTTCCCAAGTGCCGATAAACTCACTTCGAAAATCAACGACAAATCTTGAAATACGTAAGTAACACGATCGGCATCTTAATCTATTTCCACGTTTTAATAAAAGTGAAAAGAAACAAATTTATTTGTTGAGTTTAAAATGAAAAGAAGGAAGTGCATTTTTTTTCTTCACAAATTGCTGGGCATGCAAACTTGCATCCATGAATGAATGTGCACTCGCTTCTTGTATTTTTATTTCAAGTGATCCATGAGGAGAAATCGATCGTTTTACTTACGCGGTAATTCAAGAAACATGACATGGCATGATTGAATAAAATTAATACACCAAAAATCCATAAAATAGAAATACGAATATTATTCCACTTGCGGCATGATATTCATAATTGTTAATATTGATTTCCATAAGTTTTCGAAGTTGAATCTAATAAGAGCAAACGTACGATAGTTATAATTTTGATCCAACGATATTCATAAGAGAAACTTAAGATATCGTTAAGCGGCTTGATATTGATCTTCCCCCTCTGAATCATAAGCGAAATGTATGTCTTTCAACAATAATCGTAGTGTCGCCAAATCATAAGGGGTTCTAATGTTCTTCCTAAGTATTTTTGCCTCAGTGTAGGTGAACTAAAACCACAGACAAACAGCGTAACACTCTGATAATTCCCATCGTATTTCGAATTAACGATCTTTTTCAAAATTTGATAGTTGGCCAACTACCCACCTGTAGCACTCACATCGTTTTTGTTCGAGCTTGACGTTTGCTCACTACCGCCACCTAGTTGATGGTCGGCCAAACTTAGTCATTTTAGCATTGGGCGAATATGTTTCCGTGACTATGATTTAAATCGAAAAATGTTCGAAGTGTTACGTCTGTTTGTCTGTGCTAAAACTATGCTGTTGTATATATTAATGTACGAATGTTTGTTTTTTCAATCGAAAACGTTGCCAATGTTCAACCTTGATAATTTAAAACACTTTCCAAGTGTTTAATAGAAATTTTGTTCGATTTGCAGTAATTCCTTTACCAAATAGTTTAACAAGACCTTTTTCTGCTTCTGGTTAAGTTTATGTACAAATTAGCACATGTATCTGTATAATGTGTTTTTCACATGTCGAAAAAGCGCATTCGTTTCATCATACTTCGACTCAAAGTACAGGATGAAAAGCACGTGTTTTTTACTGAACAGCAGCTAAATTAATGTGTTGTTCAGTTGTTAACCATAATGTTCTGCGCTAATTCACCACTGCTGAATAGGAGTCGATGTGTGATCATTATCAAACCACGGGAGGTTTGTGTTTTTTTTTTCAGCGCTTTAATTCATCATCTCTAGGATGGCGCCATATAGCCGAGGCGGTAAACGCACGGGTATTCAGCATGACCATGCTGAGGGTGACGGGTTCGATTCCCGGTCGGTCCAGGATCTTTTCGTAAAGGAAATTTCCTTGACTTCCTTGGGCATAGAGTATCTTCGTGCCTGCCACACGATATACGAATGCAAAATGGTCATCGGCAGAGGAAGCTCTCAGTTAATAACTGTAGAAGTGCTCATAGAACACTAAGCTAAGAAGCAGGCTTTGTCCCAGTGAGGACGTTACGCCAAGAAGAGGAGAGAGAGGAGGAGGATGGCACAGATAGGAAGACATGCGGCTAGCCATCGCATCGACGGGTCTCGAGTTCGAATCTTGATTCAGGTAAATTTGTGTGTAGTTTTTATTTCACAATAGTTGCTCCAGTACAAGTGCCAATCATAAACTCTCCAGGAAATTGTAAGTTTTGGCATTTTATTTATTTTTATTCATTTTTATATAAAGCTGAATAACAGCTTTACTGTATAGTAGTAAAACCAATTAACAACAAATAGTTCAGTTGGTACACAACACTGTGCTTTATAATTTCTCCAAATTTGAGTGAACAAACCAGATCAAAGGTTGTGCCTGAAAATTATTCAAATGTTATTCAGCATCATGCTGAATTAATTTATCATAAAAGTGCTTGTAAAATGAGTGATTGTTAGTTGGGTGTTCCACACCACAGCGATTGAGGTCAGAGGGCCAGCCTATAAACTACGTAGATTCTCAAAAGAAAATCAGGGTGGCTGAAGTCTACGCTCTACAAATTTAAAAATTTTTGTATGAGCAAAAGTCTACGAGGGGGAAGGTGGACAGCACTAACGCTGTCAACACCCACGTGGTCAACAACAACATAAAGCGTTAAGTACGCCCTTCGAGTAATTACTTCAGCGTCATCTACATGAGGAGTTCATACAATTATTACTTCGAGAGTTTATACAGGAACTATCCCAGAAATTATCATAACAATTTCTCTGGAGTGAGAATTCCTTGGAAAGCTGCTTGGGCATTGGATCCATAAAAATAACTAGTGGAGATTTGAAGAATTTTGAACAATTAGTCAAGTGATGAGTTCGATGACGGTTTAGGGTCTCCAAGAACTCCCCATAGATTCTACTAGCGGAACTAGCGATCTATCATTTCATTACGATTAAGGTTTATACTCTCTTAAGCTCATACATATAGGTTTTATCAATTCCATCCCTAAACCCCGTTTGATGAGATGCCCTGCAGCTCTCTTCAGACGTCCTGAGACCTCTTGAAACCTATCTGGCACCCCCTTAAGAACCTTGGAAATTTGTCCTAAACTCTCCTGAAAACAGCTGAAATGCCTTTAAAGCTCTATAAACTTCCTTTAAACTCCTGGGTACTTCTCCTACACCGCCAGAAAGGGTGGGGTGGGTTGTGAGGTTATGATACTCAATGAGATGCTCAGTAAACCTCTCTGAAACGCTGCTGAAGCCCTCCTAAGAACTTAGTACGCTTCTAAAGACCCCTTCAATCCTCTGTACCGTCATGAAGTCCTTCTATAACCTCCTTTACATCGCCGGAGATTTGTTCTAAACCCCCAGGAACGTACCTGAAACCACAGCGAACAGACTTTGAGGCTCGAACAAAACTTTTTGAAAGCGTTTGTAAACAATTGAATCGTACCTCATCGCCACCTACGGAGTCTTTCCAAAAAGTTTATAAGCTTTGACTGACCTTTGACTACACGATGGCGTTATTTATCGTTACAATGCACTAGCACTCAACTTGGAAGCCATAACCATCATCATCTGGGATTGGGAAATGGAATTGGAACTGGAATTGGAACTTGAATCGGAACTGGAATTGGTACTGCAATTGGAACTGGAACTGGAATTGGAACTGGAATTGGAACTGGAATTGGGACTGGAATTGGAACTGGAATTGGAATTGGCACTGGAACTGGAATTGGAACTGGAAATGGAATTGGAATTGAAACTGGAATTGGAACTGGAATTAGAACTGGAATTGGAACTGGAATTGGAACTGGAACTGGAATTGGAACTGGAATTGGAACTGGAATTGGAGCTGGAATTGGAATTGGAACTGGAATTGGAATTGGAACTGGAATTAGAACTGGAATTGAAACTGGAATTGGAATTGGAACTGGAATTGGAACTGGGATTGGAACTGGAATTGGAACTGGAATTGGAACTGGAATTGGAACTGGAATTGGAATTGGAATTGGAACTGGAATTTATACTCTCTTAAGCTCATACATATAGGTTTTATCAATTCCATCCCTAAACCCCGTTTGATGAGATGCCCTGCAGCTCTCTTCAGACGTCCTGAGACCTCTTGAAACCTATCTGGCACCCCCTTAAGAACCTTGGAAATTTGTCCTAAACTCTCCTGAAAACAGCTGAAATGCCTTTAAAGCTCTATAAACTTCCTTTAAACTCCTGGGTACTTCTCCTACACCGCCAGAAAGGGTGGGGTGGGTTGTGAGGTTATGATACTCAATGAGATGCTCAGTAAACCTCTCTGAAACGCTGCTGAAGCCCTCCTAAGAACTTAGTACGCTTCTAAAGACCCCTTCAATCCTCTGTACCGTCATGAAGTCCTTCTATAACCTCCTTTACATCGCCGGAGATTTGTTCTAAACCCCCAGGAACGTACCTGAAACCACAGCGAACAGACTTTGAGGCTCGAACAAAACTTTTTGAAAGCGTTTGTAAACAATTGAATCGTACCTCATCGCCACCTACGGAGTCTTTCCAAAAAGTTTATAAGCTTTGACTGACCTTTGACTACACGATGGCGTTATTTATCGTTACAATGCACTAGCACTCAACTTGGAAGCCATAACCATCATCATCTGGGATTGGGAAATGGAATTGGAACTGGAATTGGAACTTGAATCGGAACTGGAATTGGTACTGCAATTGGAACTGGAACTGGAATTGGAACTGGAATTGGAACTGGAATTGGGACTGGAATTGGAACTGGAATTGGAATTGGCACTGGAACTGGAATTGGAACTGGAAATGGAATTGGAATTGAAACTGGAATTGGAACTGGAATTAGAACTGGAATTGGAACTGGAATTGGAACTGGAACTGGAATTGGAACTGGAATTGGAACTGGAATTGGAGCTGGAATTGGAATTGGAACTGGAATTGGAATTGGAACTGGAATTAGAACTGGAATTGAAACTGGAATTGGAATTGGAACTGGAATTGGAACTGGGATTGGAACTGGAATTGGAACTGGAATTGGAACTGGAATTGGAACTGGAATTGGAATTGGAATTGGAACTGGAATTGGAACTGGAATTGGAACTGGAATTGGAACTGGAATTGGAACTGGAATTGGAACTGGAATTGGAACTGGAATTGGAACTGGAATTGGAACTGGAATTGGAACTGGAATTGGAACTGGAATTGGAACTGGAATTGGAACTGGAATTGGAACTGGAATTGGAACTGGAATTGGAACTGGAACTGGAATTGGAACTGGAATTGGAACTGGAACTGGAACTGGAACTGGAACTGGAACTGGAACTGGAATTGGAACTGGAATTGGAACTGGAATTGGAGCTGGAATTGGAAATGGTGGTCTAAGTCCGTGCTATGACAACCAAATCATTCATAGTGGCGAACTTTTATGTTTTCATAGAAGCTCTGCAAGACTCGACAATGGATAAGCCGTTTGCTGTAATCTTCCTTTCCGAATGGAATATTACCGTGAACCTACCCTCCCGCTTGGAACATTCTTCATCTTGTTCACGTGGAAACATCAGAAACGGTGAATAAACTCTTACCGATTGTTGCAATTCCATAACAATGCACTCTGACGGCAACTACTCCGCCGTTGACGTCACCACACCAACAACGAACGTCTTGGTCCTTAACAGCCGCACTGTCGTTATTTCACTAGGGTCCTTGAACCAACAATGGTGCCCTCTCCACGTGGATAAGCGCACCTGTAGTCAGTCAGTCGGTCGCTGTTCCAACCAACAACGTTCCTCCGTTGGAAGCCAAGTTGGAAACCGAGAAGCGCGTCGTAGCCGTAGTCCTCGGCAACGGGGTCAAAGTGTAATCCTATCGCTGCTGGTGCTACGGCCAACGGGAAAACTTTCACTTAAAGCGCCCTCTGTTTGAACTTCTGTGGGGTTGGGGCGGGGTTCGGAAGAAAGCCATGAAAGGGTACGGCTGCGTCGTCGGTTTTTGTCTTTGGGCGGCGGAACCCCGAGAAGGTTTGCCATTTTGTATTGGCGTACAAAAGGCTTACTTTTCAAAAGGGCCCTTTGAGAGTTGGTTACAATAGAAGGAAAGTTTTCCGCCTTCAAGTATGCCACAGAAGTATGTATTACTCCTGAGGGTATGCCATGTTGAAAGGTTGTAAAAAATCAGAAGAATTAAAAGTCATTTGTCAGAATGATCAAAACCCAACAATTAAGTTAACATTCCACCAATTAAGTCTTAATTAAATGGCCCACGCAGCGCTAAGTTCTACACGCTCGATAATTGCCATCATTAGTCGTGTAAGCCGACTCTGGTTTGCACAGTAAACGCCGCCCCACCTTCCCCCGATGGGGTCCATTCCGAACCAAGAACGGGGGGCCATTAATTCTGTAACCAATTACCTTGATAGCCCCTAAGAAACGCTAATTTCGAACAAACCAGCTGCCTATCCCGAAACCCTAAAAAAAGCCTACTCAAGTGAGGAGTATGGTAATAACTACAATCTAAACGTCCGACTCCACGGCTCATTTCAATTAAAAACGATCATCGTCTGCTGCGGCGCAAATATACACACATCAGGGGCGAAACGAGCAATAACTGCGCAAAAACAGTCCACTGACGGTTGCTGCAGCAGCTTCCCCCGCTGTAGTCTACGACGTCGACGACGACGACGTCGTTTCACGTAAACACCTCGCAAGCTCAATCCAGCAACTACCGACGAACGAGCTCGCTCCGCTCTTGTCGTCGTCATCGTGTGCGACGGCTAATTGCGAACCATCAAATTAGCTAATAACATGCACACCGACTACGAATGCGGCGGCGACGACGACGGAGAAACAAACTACGACGTCTACGGTTCTTTCAGTTTAGATCGCCAGGCTCGACCGGATTGCATCGTTCCCTCAATAGGAGGTGAGTTCTGTCCACGCCACAGATGGGTTGACGTGTGCGGTTGCCATCGTCTGATAAAATGCAACTCATTTGCATAACGTACAAAAAGGGTGATCAGCAAATTGCGATTGCGCCGTATCAGGACCGCAGGAGATTCTTTTCTTGAATCTGCTTGAATCTGTTTAACCCTTTGAAGGCCTAATTTTGTACAAGCGTTATCATAGAGTTTTTATTTCATGCATTTTAATAGCTATGATGCTCAAAACATAAAAAAAATCATGGATGATAGTTAGATATGTGCCGTTACAGTTCATAGCGAAAATAACTACTGTAACTGCTGTAGACAGCCGGCTTCATCAACGGCCGATCGACAACGGATCAGATCTTCACCGTACGGCAAATCCTCCAGAAATGCCGTGAATAACAGGTCCCAATGCTTCACCTGTTCATCGACTTCAAAGCGGCATACGACAGTATCGACCGCGCAGAGCTATGGAAAATCATGGACGGAAACGGCTTTCCTGGGAAGCTGTCTAACCTGATTAAAGCAACGATAGAGGGTGTGCAAAACTGCGTAAGGATTTCGGGTGAACTATACTGTTCATTCGAATCTCGCCGGGGAGTGCGTCAAGGAGATGGGCTCTCATGCCTTCTCTTCAACACTGCTCTAGAAGGTGTAATGCGACGAGCCGGGCTCAACAGCCGGATACGATTTTCACAAAATCCGGTCAATTTGTGTGCTTCGAATGCAGGAGAACGGTGTGTGGCGGAGAAGGATGAACCACGAGCTCGCTGCACTTTACGGCGAACCCAGCATCCAGAAGGTGGTCAAAGCCGGAAGGACACGGTGGGCAGGGCATGTTGCAAAAATGCCGGACAACAACCCTGCAAAGCTGGTGTTTGCTACTGATCCGGTTGGCACAAGAAGGCGTGGAGCGCAGAGAGCACGATGGGCGGACCAGGTGGACCGTGGCCTGACGAGCATTGGGCGCGACCGAGGATGGAGAGCGGCAGCCACAAACCGAGTATTGTGGCGTACTATTGCTGATTATGTCTGGTCTTAAATGTGATGTTGAACAAATAAATGTAACTGATTTTTAACTAAACTTTAGCCCAGTTATCGAGCGCCCAGTTGAAAAGCATTCAGTTATCGGGCGGATGCTGTAGATCAAAGTTGTGGTCGCTGTGGCTTATAACCAAACAAAAAAAGCGATATTCCTTTAGGATTTGTACAAGCAAATTCCGAATAAACTCCAAGAAAAACCCCTAGAACATCCATAGAAGGATCCGTCTAGGAAAATAAATAAATGATTTCAATATAAATTCCCTGAGAAATTTCTGAATAAATTCTCGCGCTCAGTATCATACGGGCGTATCTACAATGATCGATTTCTCTTCATCGATTTTCTCTTAGGCTAATAATTTGGCTTTCAAATCATTTTTGGTTGTTTTTGTTGTTTTAGATGCTAGTCCTAGTCGTCGTACACCGAAATACACCGAGAGATCATCCGAATATTGGTCGTATTTTCCGGAATAATTCGAAGAGGAAATCGACGAAGAGAAATCGATCATAGTAGATACGCCTGTATGATACTAAACGCGAGAATTACTTAAGCAATTTTTGGAGAAAAAACTGAAGGCATCCAAAGATTTTTTTCCTAAAAAAATTTAGAAGGATCCGCGGTAAAATTCTTGGAGGAATTCCTAAATGGAAGAGGAAATTTGAAATCGATAGAGGAGTTCCTGTAGAAATTTCTGTGTTAAGTCCTTCAGGATTTTCAGCAACAATTTCCGGAGGACTCCCTGTAGGAGTTTCTGGAGGAATCCTAAGAAAAACTTTCATACATTAGAGACTAAACAGTCATGGCAACTCTTAATCTAACACAAAGACAAATTGCTCATAAAACTAGCAGTAACTGCTCTCGAAAATAGCACAAATCAGTTTACCAGGAACATTAGCAAACTAGTTTCTCTCAATTATCACCTCTGCTTCGCCTACCCTCCAGCTATTGTTTCCCCTACATCGGAAACAATGAGACCAGGATTATCCCCATTTAAGGCACGATTAGCACCCTACCACCGTTTGTTGCTCGATCGACCGCCCGGAGCATCACCATTTGAGTGTATCAAAATTGAAACTTCAACAAACCCTCACTCTCTTTCGCCCTCGCTCTCTAATCCTAAATCCATTCAAATTAACCTGCACAAATCCCTCGCCGTCCCACGCCACAGCTGCCTGCCTGACTCGCAAGCTACCCGGCTTGTTTACCTTTCTTCTGCTCTGTTAGCAGTCATCCAGCTGCAGCCATTCCCACTCCACCGCACACACCGGGCGGGCAGGCAGCCGGGGAGTCTCTCTCACCGTGAGCATAGTTCCCAAATCGGTTCAATTCGAACGAAACGCCCGAAATCATGTACTGTACGGGCTTTAAGGAGCCGGGGTTAGGGTGGCCAATAATGGGTTGAACGAGGCAATAGTGGTAATCACGTTCAAATGTATGCGTGTCTCTTTTGTAGATGTAGTAGTGAAACTTGGGGGAAAATATGTGCACTCTTACCCCGGTTGTTAGTTTTATCATTATTTAGCCGTTTTACCCAAATCAGTTGGGTAATATTTTCATATGCAATCTGAATAGCCTTTGAATTGGCGTGCATTTTTGTGTATGGAAAAATTCAAGCTAGTGTTCGTGTGATGAAATGTCACTTATCTCTATTGAAACCTTCTTCTAGAAAATGCAAGCATGTATATTGTAGACCCTTCAAAATTACTTCTTCCAAGCTTCCTTTGCCCATGAGCATGTGTATTTCGTGTGTCAGACACAGAGATTCTCCATGTCCTTGAAAGTTCTTGAACCGACCGGGAATCGAACCTCTCACCCGAAGTTATTACATCGGCAAAAACATTTACACTGCAAAAAATATTCTGATCCGATCGAGAATCAAACCTACACACCTTGAGTACGGCGTTGCTGCGCGTTTAGCAACTGAGCTACATATGAGCCTCTCAAAACTCCCATCTTCCCAATACAGGGTCACGCTAAATCACCATAGCAGCTACTTTTCTAGCAGCAGCAGACCTGTAAAGAGAGGGGCGGGGATCGCTTACGGATATTTTGTAATTATCCTTTTTCCAGTTCAGCTCACCCGGAATCACGTCTTTTCGGGAAAAGGTAGCTTGAGTTGAGATGGAAAAGGCTTGCAGCTTGCTTGTTACTTTGCCTGCTCTTGTCGTTTCCTTCCACACACAGCCAGCGGAGAGATTAGAATCTCCTTACTCCTGTGGCAGCAGCCTCATCACGGTCGAGCGGAGCGGTCGCAAGGATGGGCGAGTGAGCGAACCAACGAACCGAAAGTGAACGATGTGTCGGAAAGTGGGAAGCGAAAAAAATGAACGGGAACACAACCTGGATTAATAACAAAGAACCGAGACACAAACAAAACCTGGCCTGGCCTGGTGGCTTCATCTGCTGCTGTTGACGAAGAGGAAAAAATCTCGCAGCTGCCGCACCTTTCCGAGTCGCTCGTCATCTCCTTCTTCACTTACACAAATCAAAAGATTGCCTTTAGTTTTTCCCATCTAACCGTGAGCAGTACGGCGGGAGAAATTTCCGATCATTCGTGTGCGTCGGTCGAATAAACTTCGCGTTGCCGTCGTGTGTGGATTGTAGTGCGCCAAAATGGCATTTTTGAGTGTGCGGTGGACGCGTCGAGGCTCGAGTGGGTTCCGAATTTTTCGCTTCCTTTCGGCGCTAGTTCTCAATACACTTTTAGTTGATAATAAACATTTTCTTTAATTTTTTTACATTAACACAAAAGAGTGAAAAGTGTTAGTTCGGGCTCGCCGGTCGAGAAAAAAATCCGGCGCCGACAAGTGAGTCGCGTTCAGTGTATTTCTATGTGGAATAGACTAAAGGTTTCTGCTCCCTAGTGGAGTGGAGACGCGCGATAGAATTTTATTTTTGGCTAGTTTTTGCGTCGAAAAGTGGTCGGTTGTTAACGGCGGTTTGTGCATACTGATCCATTGTCAAATCATATCACCAACCATAGGTGACTCCCGGACTGACAATGTACCTTACCCTACTAACAAAAATTCCTTCCTGAGACAAACATGGAGATGCAGCGATTCGCGGTCTTTATAACAACGTTTGTCTTACTAACATTCCCTCCCATCCTCGATGACCGTAAGGACGTGGCCGGCGCCGTTATTGACCTTATTAAAGTTGAGAGCTCTCGCACTGTGTACATTGAGAATAGTAAGCTAATCCCAAGCCCTATTCATTGGTTCCCTGTGCAATTTCGATTGCTCTGGTCAATCACGGAGTAGCAACTACGAATTGTGCGGTCATCTATGCTCATGCTCATGCTCATGCTCTAACCGTGAGCAGTACGGCGGCAACCAACTCCTGATTTAGTCGTCCTTGAAACTGACGGCGACGACGAACAACGACAACGAGACAATAACCAGCTTGCTTGGCCAATATTGCACAGTTCCCACTAAATCGAACTGCACAGTATGAAAGTGTGACGGTTGAAAAGTGTGACGATAAGTGCAACCACGCTCTCTGACAGCATTTTGACGTCGAGAAATGTCACAAATAAGCACGTGGTGTGTGTTTCGCCTGATTCTTTCTCGATTTTGTTTTGATTATCATCCATCTGACAACCCGCGCATTTGGCTTTCTTTCTTTTTTCTCACCCAGAGTCATGACCGGGTGGCCAGTTATACAGGTTTATGCATTTCTCTTGTAGAAAAAGATCATAAAATGTGTAATTTATAAAATTGATATCGGCAACCGTGCTGGAGCACAAAAATAGTGTGATAGATGAAGTGCATCAAAAATCCGTCTTTCAAAGCAACAGGCAATAAGTCCATTGGATGGAGGTGAAGGCGGCGGCAGCGGGTACTCTGGTTCTGGTTGCTCTTTCATTTGACCGTCCACCAGGTCGGACCGAAAATTACTGTAATTGAAGCCACGCCCCGGTTTTACACGCCCTCCGCGTTGCCTCGAATCTACCTCGCGTCGTCGCGTCGTTGGTTCGCCATCAAACCGTGTGAGTTGTCGGGTTTGAACCGACCGGGCAGGATGATTGTTGACTTTTCACACGCCATCTCATGCAAAATGTAGGCACCCTTATGGGGCTACACCGCACCGTAGCCCGGTAGGCCTACATCCCGAGCTGAAGAATGTACTTTGTTCTAGACGAGAATGTTCAACCAGTCTGAATTTTACAGTTTCTCTTTTTCTAGCGGCAGGTGTGTGTTCAGGTCAGGGGTGTCAGATCCCACCCTCTACGCCCACCCAAACATGCTCACCTGCGCGCCATCTACTGTTGGTTCTAATTTGTAAACATCCTTTGTTTAATGGTTTTATAAACATCAACATTAGCACAAACATCAGTGTTTTTCTCTCGATTTAGATGCTTATGACCAGTGTTTTCGGTAATTATCGATATTTCTTGAGTTATAGTGTTCAATTTTCCTTTCATTTGAGAAAAATAATCGCCCAGAGGATTTCAATTATTAGTCGATTTTCGCTCTTCAAACAAAGCAACAACAAAAACAAGCGAGAGTAGAGGCTAATATTTCATAATGGTGAAAACAGAACACTGATTTATTCGAAATGAAATTTTTCAATCTAATATGCTGAATATATTAATCTTTATTTTCAAATCACATACTGACTTGCTTATAGCAGGATGAAACGGTATTAAATTTAGTTTTGTAATCGAACATTGAACTTTTCTTGTTTGGTAGTTACGTCTTTTTACTGGTTCTAAAACATGATAGAGGGTAGGAGAAATTTGTTCCCAGTTGACAGTCAACTTACACCCCTGGTTCAGGTCTGTCGCCGTTCCTTATGTTCGAGCAATCATTATTATTTCATTCGTAAAGCAGACAAACTGGCGGGGTTTCGTAAAACAAATTGTCGATTGTGGTTCGTCGTATTTCAAGGCAATGTTTAACAAGAGGCGCAGATCGAACGAATTCTAACGTTAGGCAATGGACTACACATGAAACACCCAGTGGATTCTTTACTGGAATTGAACTCTCACTCTATGGCACTTACACAACGCCTAAACGACTTACGCCGCCAGCCATGAGTAAGGCGACAGAGGGATTTGATCCCAGGTTCTCCGGATGGAAGGCATGTGCTTTAACCATCACACCAGGTCCACTCCACATCAATCATGTTCAAAAATATCCTTCTTAATCTAGGGTACGTAGGTTGTTTTTAGTAGGATGAAAATGGGAGCCATATGCTTAATAAGGGAAACAATTTCCTATTATACATATGAAACCTTTTCAAGGGATTTTCAACACATTCCTGGTTGTTTCAACAACGAATAATACGTTGGTCAAGATTCGTATAGCGTTGATATCTTAATATTGGCCGAAGCCTTCCCAGATAATCAGGAATCTTGTCAAGGAACATACGACATCCTGTACGAAGTAAATTGATAACTGAATCTAACAGAAATGTACCATGCAAATAACTCTAATTCTTGTCCATCTACTGTTCTCTGAGGCCAAGGATTGCAGTCAGGTCGCCACATTTCTATTATCCATGTTCTGTACAACTTATCAGGATATCTAAGAATCATGAACAGTGGTAGAAGTTAACATGTCTTCTAAGGATGTCAATAACATATGCAGACTTCGATGATTCAGAAGTGTTAAATCTCCAAGATCTTCGCAATTCATTCAAGGAGTCTGTTATTTATCCCTGATATTTCAATATAAATAACATTCTTTATTAATGTTGCAAATTTTTATCTCATGAGTGCGCATCATAACTTATCCATTGTATTGCACAGTTCCCACTAAATCGAACTGCACAGTATGAAAGTGTGACGGTTGAAAAGTGTGACGATAAGTGCAACCGCGCTCTCTGACAGCATTTTGACGTCGAGAAATGTCACAAATAAGCACGTGGTGTGTGTTTCGCCTGATTCTTTCTCGATTTTGTTTTGATTATCATCCATCTGACAACCCGCGCATTTGGCTTTCTTTCTTTTTTCTCACCCAGAGTCATGACCGGGTGGCCAGTTATACAGGTTTATGCATTTCTCTTGTAGAAAAAGATCATAAAATGTGTAATTTATAAAATTGATATCGGCAACCGTGCTGGAGCACAAAAATAGTGTGATAGATGAAGTGCATCAAAAATCCGTCTTTCAAAGCAACCAGCAATATTTTAATCGTTTTTGATTGATACCTGCGCACAGCTAGTCGATGACCTTTGCAAACGAGTATGATGTTAATCGCAAACGATTTTGTAAACATCTGACAGTGCCGCCACTCGCGCGCCCTGACAGCTGAACCTCAACCAATGGGTTAGTTGTAGAGACTACGGCGCGAATGATCGACACGCACACAGATGTAGCGTTCACATATACTGACACTACACCAGTAAACATTTCAAGCCAACGATGCTCTGCGATGCTCATTGACATCATCGAAAGCGATGATAGGAAAGGCTTAGCTAGAAAACAACTACTTAACGACGAAAAGGAATAATTAACAAAAGGCATTTTCATATGACAGGCCAGTGAATGCGTTTGTTTACAAAGATTTACAGCTGCTCACACGGACCTGTCATCTCCATAGAAGAACTGTCAAAGACCCAAAAATCAGCTTAGTTAGACGTCAACTGAAAAGGCCCATGCTGAACAGCATCGAGTCTGTTCGTGTTCGTGTGCAATTCGTACGGAAGATAGGTTTGTCAAAACAAATAAGAGCGAGAGCCTCTCAGATGGCGAATGCAAACCGCATTATTTCGCGAATGTTTTTATTGAATAGCAAGCTTGCACTTTATTCGTGAAGAAGATCTTTTAGGAACTTTACCATATCCCTCTGAAAACATTCGGGCCGAAATTCTGTAAAAAAAAATCAGTTTTAAATTTATGCAAGACAGCGGACATAAAATGTCTCAACAATTTCGGGGTTCGATTAGAATATGTCGTAAGTTTGCTAATTAAAGCTCCTCTGTTCTCCTAAAGCTCTTCTGTATTCCTCTCGTGCTTTCACGAGTTCCGTGAAAAACAAATCTTCAACAATTTCCGAAAAAAAACAACAAATATTCAGCAGGTACTTCTGAACACTCAAACTTCAGAGTTTTAGTGAACTCACCAAAGGAGTTCCTACATCATTTAAGCGACTAGCTCCTTCAGGATTGACAAAAAATAACCATTTCTCCGGGGTTTCCATGCAAATTATGTAATGTCCTATGCAACAAGTCTGTGAAGTACGGGTAATCCAGGTTGAAACATATCATTAAAATTAAGATTTTGAGAAAGAACTCAGAATTTTCGGAATCAGATCGAAACTTTTTGTAGCTCGTCAAGGCCATGCTCTGGAAATTCCTCTATATGAATTCATTAAAAAAATCAATTGAGATATTCCCCTGAGATTCTTCTTGAAAATATCAAGTAAATCTTGCTGAGACCGACCCACTGCTTGCCCAATGTCTGTAAAAATGTTTGAGGTAGTGATTTTTTGAAAGTCATCGCCAATAACCATTTTGTATGGAAGAAAAAAAAATTGAATTGGACTAATGACCACGCGGGGGGGTTGAGAAGTCTTACAAAAATGACCACGTGGTTTATGGACAGCCCCTTAGACAGAACACAGTGAAAATGCAAGTGCCCCTCTTCTGAAGCAAAAAAGTCCATGGAGTGACAATTGACCTCTTGGCTACGTCACTCCCAACGATGGTGATGACTCAGCATAATGAGTAGCAAATCATCTCTTTATCAAACTCACGTTTTCAAGAACACTAATCTTGAAAATTCGTAAACAAATGCGCCTGATTTGTATTATCGGCCTCTTTTTGCAGGTAAGAATAATGCGGGATAAAGTAATGCAGCATGGTTCAATGCTTCTGAAGTTTGTATGCAAAATTAAGAATGGATTTTTCACGTTTCTTCTTAAAGTTCCTGATTTCAGAAACCCCGCATCTTAAATTTCATTGAGTCCGTTAGAAAACGAATTCAGTATTTGAATCCATATGCGTTCACATGTGTTTCTTGAATTGTTATCCCCCTCTGCTCGGGTGACATCGCAAGGAACGGACTGTGGCGGCGTCGGCAACGCGGCTGTCGCTTTATTCGAAAGGGCGGTTTGTGAGGCTGACATGAAACGTCCTTTGTAATTACCGATTAATAACGCAAACAACAACGCTGCGGCTGACTGGGATAAGCACCGAGCGCCCGACGAGTGCGAGTGTTGATGCGAGCTCAGCTGAGACCTGCGCTGAGACTACTGTGGTTGCTGCTAGCTCGATATCTGCTACGATGACGGACGACGGACGCGACGGCTCGATATGTCCGTCCGTCCGTCTGTCCACCAGATAGGTACCTAGATGATATGGAGAACGACGTGATTTTCCCAAGCCTGATAGAGTATACGCATCGTCGTAGCCCACAGTAGAGGTTGGATGTGTTGTGGCGGCGGGCGGTTGCTTGCCTTGAGTGTTGCGGTTTAGACTCGAGGAGAGCGAACCAGTCACTCTGGGTCCGATGCGGACACTAACTGCACTGCACTATAGGCTGGCTGGTTCACATAAACATGACCGCCTCTCGATCGTATGGTTTAACGACAAAGGCGCGTCGGATATAGGTATACGAATCATATGGATGGTGAATGGTTTTTGCGGTGACAACGGTCAGTGTCAACTTGCGGTGGAATGTCACTTGGAATCATGAATGCGATTCTTGATTCTTCTTGTAGGTTCTTGTTGCAGAAATATATAAGCTTCTTTAAAAAGAAGCTATAAAATTTCTTTTAGGCCTCATGAAGGAGAAGCTTTCAAGCTTCTCAGGAGAGAAGTTTTCACGCTTCTTGGAAAAAAAAATCTTTCAAGCTTCTTGTGGCAGAAGCTTCCAAACTTATTGAGCCAGAAGCTTTCAAACTTCTTTTGGCAGAAGCTTTGAAGCTAGCTGTAGCAGAAGCTTTGAAGCTTGTAAGCTTCATGTAGCAGAAGCTTTCAAATTTCATGTAGCAGAAGCTTTCAAGCATCTTGTTGTAGAAGCTTTCAAGCTTCTTGTTGTAGAAGCTATCAAGCTTCTTGTTTTAGAAGCTTTCAAGCTTCATGTAGCAGAAGCTTTCAATCTTCTTGAAGAAGAAGCTTTCAAGCTTCTTGAAGCAGAAGCTTTCAAGCTTCTTGAAGCAGAAGCTTTCAAGCTTTTTGAAGCAGAAGCTTTCAAGCTTCTTGAAGCAGAAGCTTTCAAGCTTCTTGAAGCAGAAGTTTTCAAGCTTCTTGTAATAGAAGCTTCCACGCTTCTTGTAGCAGAATCTTTCAAGCTACTTGTAGCAGAAGCTTTCAAGCTTCTTGTAGCAGAAGCTTTCAAACTTATTGTAGCAGAAGCCTTAAATCTTCTTGTAGCAGAAGCTTTCAAGCTTCTTGAAGCAGAAGCTTCCATGCTTCTTGAAGCAGAAGCTTTCAAGCTTCTTGTAACAGAAGCTATAAAGCTTCTCGTAGCAGAAGCTTTCAAACTTCTTGTAGCGAAAGCTCTCAAGCTTCATGTAGCAGAAGCTGTCAAGCTTCTTGTTGTAGACACTTTCATGCTTCTTGTTGTAGAAGCTTTCAAGCTTCTTGTAGCAGAAGCTTTCGATCTTCTTGAAGCAGAAGCTTTCAAGCTTCTTGAAGCAGAAGCTTTCAAGCTTCTTGAAGCAAAAGCTTTCAAGCTTCTTGTTGTAGAAGCTTTCAAGCTTCTTATGCCGAAGCTTTCAATTTTCTTGTAGCAGAAGCTTTCAAGCTTCTTGAAGCACAAGCTTTCAAGCTTCTTGAAGCAGAAGCTTTGAAGCTTCTTATAACAGAAGCTTTCAAGCTTCTTGTAAAAGAAGCTTTCAAGCTTCTTGTGGCAGAAGCTTTCAAGCTTCTTGTGGCAGAAGCTTTGAAGCTTCTTGTAGCAGAAGCTCTCAAGCTTCTTGTAGTAGAAGTTTTGAAGCTTCATGTAGCAGAAGCTTTCAAACTTATTGTAGCAGAAGCTTTCAATCTTCTTGTAGCAGGAGCTTTCAAGCTTCTTGAAGCAGAAGCTTCCATGCTTCTTAAAGCAGAAGCTTTCAAGCTTCTTGTAACAGAAGCTATAAAGCTTCTTGATGCAGAAGCTTTCAAACTTCTTGTAGCGAAAGCTCTCCAGCTTGTTGTAGCAGAAGCTTTCAAGGTTCATCTAGCAGAAGCTTTCAAGCTTTTTGTTGTTGTAGAAGCTTTTAAGCTTCTTGTCGTAGAAGCTTTCAAGCTTCTTGTAGCAGAAGCTATAAAGCTTCTTGTAGCAGAAGCTGTCAAGCTTCTTGTAGCAAAAGCTCTCAAGCTTCTTGTAGTAGAAGTTTTGAAGCTTCATGTAGCAGATGCTTTCAAACTTCTTGTAGCAGGAGCTTTCAAGCTTCTTGAAACAGAAGCTTTCAAGCTTCTTGTAGCAGAAGCTATAAAGCTTCTTGTAGCAGAAGCTGTCAAGCTTCTTGTAGCAAAAGCTCTCAAGCTTCTTGTAGCAAAAGCTCTCAAGCTTCTTGTAGTAGAAGTTTTGAAGCTTCATGTAGCAGATGCTTTCAAACTTCTTGTAGCAGGAGCTTTCAAGCTTCTTGAAACAGAAGCTTCCATGCTTCTTAAAGCAGAAGCTTTCAAGCTTCTTGTAACAGAAGCTTTCAAGCTTCTTGTAACAGAAGCTATAAAGCTTCTTGATGCAGAAGTTTTCAAACTTGTTGTAGCGAAATCTCTCAATCTTCTTGTAGGAGAAGCTCTCAAGGTTCATGTAGCAGAAGCTTTGAAGCTTTCAAGCTTCATGTAGCAGAAGCATGCTCATAGAACACTAAGCTGAGAAGCAGGCTTTGTCCCAGTGAGGACGTTACGCCAAGAAGAAGAAGAAGAAGAAGAAGAAGAAGAAGAAGAAGAAGAAGAAGAAGAAGAAGAAGAAGAAGAAGCATTCAAACTTCTTGTAGCGGAAGCTCTCAAGCTTCTTGTAGCAGAAGCTCTCAAGGTTCATGTAGCAGAAGCTGTCAAGCTTCTTGTTGTAGAAACTTTCAAGCTTCGTGTAGCAGAAGCTTTCGATCTTCTTGAAGCAGAAGCTTTCGATTTTCTTGTAGCAGAAGCTTTCAAGTTTCTTGAAGCAGAAGCTTCCAAGCTTCTTGAAGCAGAAATCAAGCTTCTTATAGCAGAAACTTTCCAACTTTCTATAGCACAAGCTTTCAAGCTACTTGTGGCAGAAGCTTTCGTCATTTAGTCTATTTTTGAGAATGACTTCAGCTTCTTGAAAATCTTCCTCCAGGTTTACTCTTTTCCCAATCCGTCGAGGTATTTTTCAATGCTTTGCCAGCTCAATCTTCAACGATTCCTCCATCGCATCTCACTCAGTCGGTATCCATTTCCCGCCGTGGCAGGTACTATTTAACCAGCAAGAAGAGCAGTGGTTTCGCTTTACCGATCCCATTCTACCACCAATCTTAAGCCTACGGCTGCGGCGAACGATGCGCGCAGCGCACCACAACCCGGGCTCAAAACAACAGGCAATAAGCAACACTTTGTCAATCAATTTGGATAGTTATATGCTTTATAGAGTTATTACTGCAACAACTGGTCGCACCGAGCGCTCCGCGCCTTCCCCAGAGTTACCCGATCCATCACATCACATCTCTCGCGATTGTCGTCGAACTCGGACGAGGCTAACCAACCAACCAACCGTCCAACATCATCGAAGCACGCAGCAGCGTGCGAGAAAGATTCGCATAAATTATACGTGTATAGAGGTGTACCCATCGAAGTCCGTTCGTCAGTCGGTCGGTTTGCGGCAAGGTATAAACTCGCCGCAACGCGATGAGTAGCCAAGGTAGCAGCAAGAACCAAGGTGTCAAGCCAACAGGTATTCTTGAAATCGAGCTCCTCCAATCTGATGACCGTCGCAACTAATCCAGGTGCCACGATCGTTGCGACTCGCGGCGACGACCCCACGACGACATCGTCGACCACGGCATGATATAGAGATGTATCGAGCATTTATGTAAATTATGGCTTGGAAGTAAATATTTATAAGATTAATTGTGTTCTGCGGGGCCTGTCGGCTGTCGGATACACGATATTGCTTAGGTTGCCACCACCACCATGTGGTTTTTGGATGGAGGTGAGCAAGTCACGAATCGAATCGATGGATTTTGGGTCGGGCCGTGTGTCAATACGATGACAAGTGGAGACCGATCGGTGATGTGAGTGGAATTTATTTGAGTGGTGTCGATTAATCGATGTTTTGTCATACAGTTTTCAATAAGCTTTGGCAACACGGTTTCTCCAAATTAAAGCAAGTTTTGCCGTCGACAACGATTTTCTATGGGAGGATACGTTGCAGACGAATCTCATATTTTCATCAGTAACAATTGGGAAGATAACAAAGATTTGGAAGGAATACCCAACTAACAATCGCCAGCCGCAAACAAGCATGCATGCTGAATTGTTGCTTTATAATAGTAATTATAGCTGAACTAAAATTATGCTGTGCTGTTTCAATTGAAAAAGTAGCCAATGTTCAACTTTTCGTATTGATATTTACAATGATAATTTGAAACGCTTTTTAAGCGTTCAACTCGCAGTAATTCTTTTAGGCGCCATCCACAAATTACGTAACGCTCTAGGGGAGGGGAGGGGGGTATGGCCGAGCGTTATGGTCCATACAAAAAAATCATACAAAAAAGCGTTACGGAGGGGGGAGGGGGCGTCGAAAATTGTAGATTTTAGCGTTACGTAATAAATGAATGCTGCCTTACAACATAGTTTAACAAGACTTTTTTCTGCTTCTCGTTAAGTTCATGTAAAATTAGCGCATGTATCTGTATAATGTGTTTTTCACAAATCAAATAAGCGCTTTCGTTTCACCATACTTCGAATCCGAACATGATGAAAAAACACATGGTTTTTACTAAACAACAGATGAATTAATCTGTTGTTCAGTCGTTAACCATAATGTTGTGCTAATGCACCACTGCTGAATAGGAGTCGAAGTCTGGTCATTATTAAACCACGGGAAGTTTATGTTTTGATTTGAGCGTTGCAATTCATCATCTCTAGGATGGTGCAGATAGGAAGGCATGCGGCTGGCAATCGACAGGTCTCAAATTCGAATCTGGATTAAGGTAAATTTATGTGTAGTTATTATTTCACAATATTTGTTCACAGCATTAAGTTCCATTCATAAACTCTCGTGGAAATTGAAAAATTTTGCATTTTTTTTTTAATTTTTAGTCATTTTTGCTCAAGCTGAATAACAGCTTTAATATATAGTTGTAAAACGGTTTAACAACAAACAGTTCAGTTGGTACACAACACTATGCTTTAAAGTTTCTCAAAATTTGTGTGAACAACACCCGAATAAAGGTTGTGCCTGAAAATTATCCAAATGTTATTCAGCATCATGCTGAATCAATTCGTCGTAAAGGTGCTTGTAAAATGAGTGATTGTTAGTTGGGTATTTTCGACGTGCAAAAGTCACATGCATTATTTTCAAAAAGGCTCAAATCAGACCATAGATGTACAGAGGTTTTCTGGGGGCAGATAAAAAAAAATATCAGTCTGGCTGAAGATTCTTTAACAAATCCGATTAGATTAAATACTTTACTTTTTTTTATCCCCTCGGCCAGGCAAATAGTGGTGGGACAAAAAGTTTAACAGATATTGGCAACGGCCTTACTCATACAAAAAAGACTATTAATGAGGATATGAAGATTTTCACATCAGCTGCCGGTTCTTTCCAAAAGAAAATAATCATTATTAACAAACTATTAGCCACTTTTGAGTGGCAATACATTTTGTAATGCATCCACCGACAATGCATAACACATTCACTAATCCATAAATGAGAAGTTTAAGTACACCCTAATTCACTTAGCGAATTTTGGCTCCTCTTTGGAGCCACCAATCAAGTTAAAAGCATTTGGCAGATGGATAGTTGAGTACTTTCGAGTTCCAAAAATAATATGCTATCAATATTTTCGAAAAACAAAACAACCTTCTGAAATCCTTCATAATTAAAAAAATAGATTTTTGAAAAGATAGCTTGTGGTAATACCCATAAACTTCGGTTTATGAAATAAAAAAAGCAAAGCATTCCAGCTTCTTGGAAATAAACCTATTCAAGTTTCGATTAGGATGCTTCAGTTTTTTTTAATTTACAGCTTGGTCTAAGTATGAAGGTTGCGACCAACATTCCATACAAGACATTGTTTAATGTAGATTTGAGTTAAGTGGAATAGATATTCATTTACGTCTGGTGTATTTTTCAGATTTTTTTGCTGTTCGGCCATAGCGCGTTAGAAGGGTGTTCCAGGCAGTGTTTCACAATTTCAATATCAATCGACATTTCAATCTGAAATTGGGTGGGGGAGTGGTTTCTAAGACGGCCAAATTTTGGTCTACAGCCCCTATACACTTTTCAGCAATTTGCGAGAATCGGTCAACATTAAGATGAGATAGCTGTTCAACATTTTGATTTCTGACGTCCGTTACAAAAGTTTCAAAAATTAATCTTAGAAAATGGAATTTAGGGAAATTCATATTCAATGGCATTTGTAAGAAATTACTTGATTTAGACGATGACTGGATATCTTTCTACCACCGTAGAATTTTTCACGGAAAAACAAATGGAAACAAAAATTCCAGTACAAACTGGAAAGTACAGACTATTTAAAAAAATATTTCAATTAGCTTTCCAGCTTTTTTGCTGTTTAGCTTCTTGGAAAAAAAAAATCTCAGCAATACCGAGCAGCAAACATTTCAACAGTTTCGATTCTTACTGGATACTTGTATAACAGCTTTACACTTTTTTTTTGAGAAATTAAGCTATACAGCTCCTGTTGAGGCCATCAGCAAACTGTCGGGGTGATTGCATTCCACCGCACTGCAGTGCACTGGTAGACCATCAAGCTATAATATGAGGCATCGAAATGAACACTTTGTACTATTCAAAACACACCAGATATCTTACACCTTTTCCGTCATGTGCTCTTCTAGCTTTTCAGGTAGTGAACAAAGAAATTTATTATCTGCTTTGTCAAATCCAATTACAATACCTTTTGTATATTGCATACAATTCTTCATACAATATGTACTACCAGAACATTCTTTGTAGACACAATAGGGGAAATGGGGTATAAATAGGACACCTTCAACTGTATCAAATTAGTCGGAAATATATCGTAAAGTGTTATACACCCTCTCGTGTCTTTACTTCCCATCCTGGATAGTATCCGCGGGAACAGCTCCTTTTCAGCTACATGGATCAGACAGACTCTCCTCAGCTTTTTGTAAAAATGATTATCAACTGTATGAAAAACACTTTCCCACTTGGAGTATTAATTTACTTCGTCATATGCGCTTATTCCCGCCACGCCAGACGGAAAAAAGCCAGATATTTCGACATACCTTGGCCAATGCTTGAATAGATGAAAGCAAAAATTTGTTGACTCTTTTGGGCTGACTAGTTGTCGTATCCTATCCTAGCCGATAACCAGCCTCGTTAGCACTGGAAACTGAATGATTAACCTAAATTTCAAGTTTTAATTTCACTTCACTTACGAGTTGACCTGAAGAAGCAGCTAGCCTTCTTCAATTCACAACCCACAAAAGATTTGTGGCACAGCAAAGTTGGATTTCACTTCTGCAGAATGTAGCAAAAGCTGTTCAATCAATCCAATCAATCGCTTTCACCCATCGGTGACATTTTCGTTTACAGTTGTCTTCGCCTAGGGAGGATGAATGGATTTTCTGCATACGAAACATCGTATTTCACAACCAAGAGATTCCACCGCTGCTGTTCGCAAAAATATTTTGGGTCGTGACCTCATGCAGCACTACCAGAATCGTATCAACTGCTTCATGCGAAGTGCGTAAAACACTATCCTAAGTACATCCTCGACCTCCTTCAAAAATGCCGCTCAGAACGAACGAGCTCCTTCATAATTCCGAGGAACAGCACCAGTAGCAGGAAAAGTGTGATCATCGCTGGGGCACTAAACTGGTATGCGCTTCCCACGGAAGTCAAGAACAAACCTACGATTACTTCTTTCAAAAAAGCATTAATTTAAACATAACTAAAATAACTTCGTTTTGCAGTTGTATAATATTAGCTTTTCTAAATGTAATACTCTATATTATAAGGTACTTTCCTTGACCTGAAAAAATAGTTCATAACTGTCAGGCTTACGTCAAATCTAATAAATACAAATACAACCACAGAGGAAGATTTTTTCGTTTCACTGTAATGGCGTGTTGTTATGACCTGGTGGGCAAAAATATTAACCCTCTAATACCCAAATTTTTGATTTTGATCTAAATACATTAGTGACCCGATTTTGGCAGCCCCTTTTCAGAGCACATTTTTGATCTCCTCAAAAACCTGGACAGTTTTTCAAATTTTTTATCCCTCTGTGCTCTGCATAAAAGCTGTAGTTTGATAAATTAATTCAGTAACAAATTTTGAAAACGACGTATAATCAATGGTGTAGCATTGATTATACGTCGTTTTCAAAATTTGTTACTGAATTGATTGATAAAAGTTTGACCGTAAGATAACGAGAGCAAAAAAATCGTCGCAAAATGAGGCTGACATAATCGGGTCTTTACTGTATCATTTTTCATCATCTAAAATCGATTTAAACATGTTTTGGAAGATGATTTTGGAGATGATTTGGAGAACGGACTTTTTGAGATGAAAACATTTTGAGATTTCATGATTATTGTTGAAATATTATTATTTTAAAAATTTTTCACAGAAAATTTTATTTTCCGTGTAATATAAGGGAAAATATTTTTAGAGTGTATTCGATTCCCTTGAACTATTAAACAAGGATAGAATGATTTGGGAAAAATTAAAAATATGTTAATTGTAGCCATTCAATACAAAATAAACAATGACTTGTGGCTAAAACATCAATTTTTCAATGATTTTTAAAAAAATGTAAATACGCTTTAAAATGCATCAGTAATCATTTTGAGATACACAGAATAGTCGTAAATATCAGCCAAAAATAAAAAAAAAATGATTTTTCACGAAACAAAAATTACAAAAATGCTCAAACTATACCCCGTCTAAAGGCAGGATTGAGTATTAGAGGGTTAATTGAAATGTTTTGATCGTTATTTTAAGCTTGGATGTATCTTGGGATGTAGACCCATTTTCATAAACACCTACGGTGACCATTAGTATGGGACATACATCAAATTCTAGCTCCAGTCAGCTTTTTTGATTCCATTTAGGTTCCATATGAACTGTACAAAATTTCACCGCAATCGGTGAAACTATGATTTAGTGCAAGCGGTTCAAAGTTTTCATAGGATTTACTATGGGAAAAGTTACACTTTCAGATAAAAAATCCCTGAGGTCGTGCCTTGTCTCCTTAATTCAAATCGATCAATGCATCTTGTAGAAAAATGATTTATGAAACTTTCCTTAGAAGACCGCAAAACGATTGGATTCTTGTAGAAAAAGTTATTGATTTATTACCGATTAGTGATCCAACGAACGGCTTTTTGTTTTGTTTTATTAGCAGCACTGTAGCTGCGGCCTTGGCTGCTGCTGTTTCTGGGGGGTGGTGATGCCTCCCGCCATCCCATGCAACAACGGCAGCAGCAGTGCTGCTGATAAAACAAAACAAAAAGCCGTTTGTTATATCATTAATCGGTAATAAATCAATAACTTTTTCCACAAGCATCCAATTGTTTTGCGGTCTTCGAAGCAAAGTTTCATAAATGTTTTTTCTACCAATACCATTGGTCGATTTGAATTAAGGAGACAAAGGGTGACCTCTACGATTTTTTGTTTGAAAGTGTAAGTTTTCCCATAGTAAATCCTATGCAAACTTTGAACCGCTTGCTCTAAAATATAGTTTCACCGATTGCGCTGAAATTTTGTACAGTTCATATGGGACCTAAATAGGATCTAAAAAGTCGACTGGAGCGAAGATTTATTTTTTCCATATAAGCGTGTCCCATACTAGTGACCATCCATTGTACCATAGTGTCACGTAGACGGTGTGCCGGGAATTGAATTCAGGTTATGCCCAAAATAGACGTGGATTAGAAGGAAACAGAATTCGAGTGACAATAATTATTCAATCTTAAAATTACAAGGAAATTGCAGATCTTTAGTAGATTTTTTCCATAACATGATATGGAAGCAAATTTATGATTAGTTATTGATACCAAATTGACCATGAGGCGTTAGGCGGTATTATTAGTACGTGGTTAGATAGACGAGGATTCGATAAAAATCCTAGTTAAGATGAAACATCAAGAAATCCCATTGCAATTTTGCATACAAACTTTAGAGGCACAAATCTGACGAATGAAGCACCAAGTCGCACTTGTTTCTCCTGGCTTGCAAAAAGAGCAGCTTTTCCAAATCGAGAGCATTTGTTTACGAATTTTTAAGATAGGTGCTCTTGCAAACGTGAGTAGTGGACCAAATCTGCCATTGTGGCAGCCATATTTGAGGGGGTTAGAAGCAAAGAGCTGTAAGTGACAAAAACCTACTCTCGAGGAAATGAAGTTTAAAGTTTTTCACCATTTTTTTTTTGTATGGAGTTTCAGAATCGATCCAATTTTCTACGATTTATTGTAAAAATAATCGTAAAAAAGATCCTGAAAGCTTAAAATCTGAAGAATTTTTTTATATACTCAGCTCAAAATCGACAAAATGGTCACTTACATCCCTTTGATTCTGGGCCCCTCGTTTGTATTCTCTGAAGTTCGTCCTTAAGATAAAGTTTTCCAGTTTGAAAACACCTTTAGGTACTAGAAAAAGAAAGCTTTACATCTTTTTTAAAAATTGTTTTTCCATCTGGAAGAGAGGCTCTCAAGATCTAGCATAATAAGCATTAAAAAATATTTCTCAGAAGATCTGTAAGAAATTTTTCAGTAATCATTAGACAACCCATGAACATGGAGAACATATCAGGAGGAATTCCTGAAGGAATCTCTACGTGAGTTTCTGTTGGAATCTCTGGATGAAATTCATGGAGTAATTCTCGCAGGAATTCCTGGAGCAGTTCGTGAAGAAATGCATGATGAAATATCTGTCATAATTTGTGAAGAAACACTGGAAAAAAATCTGTAATAATACTTGGATGATTTTTTGAATGAATCCCTGAAAAAGCTTTTGTGGAATCTCTGGAGGATTATAAAAAAATCCCTAGAAGGTTTTATGAAGGCGTCCAAGGAGGATTTTCGGAATGCAATATGGAAGGCTTTTTTAAGAAACTTCTGGTTTAATTTTGGATGAAGTCAATGGCAGATTTTTTAACGGAATGCCTGGAGAAATTCCTGAACGAATTCCAAATTAATGATTTTCTGGAGAAAATTAAAGAAAACATCAATGGATTGATCGAATTTCTAAGAACAAATTCCTGAAAAAAAATCTGAAGGAATCTCTGCCGAATTTTCTGTAGGAATCCATGGAGGAATTACTGAAGAAATCTATCATAGAGTTTCTACGTAAACCTTATAGATTTTTTTTTGTAGAAATATCTATTGGAATTTCGAAAAAAAATGGAACTCTGAAAAAACTATGGAAGATTATCGGGGTAAATCTTTTAACTAATTTCTGAGTAAGTTCATAAAGCCTTTAACCCTCTTCGTGCATTAGGGTCATTATGACCCCTAAACGTGCACTAGGTCAGTGAGGTGCGCGCAAGCTAATGCACGAAGAAGGTTAAAAACATATTATCCTGAAAGTCTCCCTGAGGGAATTTCTAAAGGAATCCTTCGAGAAATATCAAGAAGATTTTTTTTGTTGAAAGAACCACTGAAAGATTTGCTGAAGAAAACCCAGCAAAAACTAAGTACAGTGGCGTTTCGGTTTTATCATTGGTCGTTTTAATCACTACTCGTCCAAATTCACGGTTTTCTGTTCGATTTTATCACGATTTTCATTTCGTTTTTATCACACTTGTTTCAAAACATTCCGAAATCAATATAAAGTCAATACAGCATTGTCCAGTCCACCAAAACAGTTAATTAATATAAGCTATGACTAATATATTTTGCAGCTGAACAATTTTTGATAAAAAAATTACATTTATTTCTCGTTTCGCCAAATTCACGGTTTCGTTTTTATCACGGTAAAATTTTTTTTGAGCGTGATAAAACCGAAAAACCACTGTAGTACCTGGTAGATTTCATGAAGGAGTTCCTGTAATATTATTCCAGGAGACGGGCTTCCTTCCGTTTGATTATTTTCATTTAAAATGCTTTTTTGTAAACACTGAAAAATATTTCAAATAACGCGAAGAATTCTTGGAAGTAAGCAATATTTCCTAGTACGAATGATTATGAATTTTCATAGAGAAAGTTTCAGTAGAATTTCGAAAGCTTATTGATTTTGCATTACTCACACAAAACAACAAACTAAAATATCTTCTCAAAATAAAAAAAGCTCAATTTCCAAGTAACGTCATGATAAATATTCAAAATTATCTAGAGAAATCTGAATGTTTAGTAATACGAAGAACGCGAAAAAAACACATGACCAATCTTAGATACCTACTGTAAATAATGAAATCTTGATAACATTCAAGCAAAAAATAGCATCATCCTTTCCTTCTAACCTTAAGCATTTTCGGCGCCCCTCTGAGGCTGGAGCCCTTGGCAGGGCCTGACCAACCGCACGCTACGGTTCTGGTACAAAATACAACAGCGTAACTATTGAAGGGTCAATGTAAAAGTTTTCCAGCCTCTTCCCCTTCCACAAAGTCTTCCTGAGATTTTATCATAACTCTTGGGAATACAGAACCGCTTCTGGGAGCTCTCGCTAAGGTTACTTATCAAGTGTGGAGTGAGCAACACACTTGTTATTGGAAACTTCAAAGAAATGCTCAGTCTGAACACTCAGTCAAAATTCATGAGAATTTATCTGTTCTACATGTCGTCTGACATAAGCCTACCAAGTTATAACCCTCCTCGTGTACACTTCACTAATGACAGTTCCTCTGTTAAATACGATCTGTCCATGAAACAAGCTATTCATGGAATACCAGATCAACTTCGATGTATATCTATTCCTCGCATTTTTAACAAAAAGTACTAAAATGTCAATTCCTGTAAGAGATTCTTCACTGATGGGTCTCGCATAAATGGATCCACTGGTTTCGGTGTCTTCAATGAAAATTTCACCGCCTTCCGCAAACTTCAGGAACCTTGTTCGGTTTATGTTGCTGAGCTGGCAGCAATCAACTTCGCTTTGGGGATGATTTCCAACATACCCGTAGACTATTTCTTCATCTTCTCGGATAGCCTTAGTTCGATTGAGGCACTCCGATCGATGAAACCTGTAAAACATCCATCTTACTTTCTTACAAAAATAAGGGAGCAGATGCACAGTGGTTCCATTTGTTCAGGGAAGCGGTCATAAATCATTTTCTTCGTTTTTTGAAGGGCAGAATCATTATAAGTGACCAGAAATAGCATGTTATGGCTAAAAAAGGATATTCCAATTCATTTTCATGATCATCACTTGAAAAATATGAACTTTGAATATTTTTATTTATGATACCTAAATGAAAATATCATTAAAAAAACTTTATTTTGCACAGAAATCAGTAATCAAATATTTTTAATTATTATGAAGAATGGGTCGAATTCTGAGAAAATTCTGCTAAGTATTGCACGTTAAAACATGTATAGCACGACTGTATCATAATAGATTCTTGTGAATAGAATCAGTATTAGCATTATAGTTGTGATTTTATTAGTAGGTTCTATTTCTACTGCAATAAAATAAATATATGAAACTGATTTTTTTTTTCAGAAATAAGGTACATAGTTTGCATTGTCGAAACACAGAAAAAAATCATCACATATCGGATTAGTATGTATAACTGCAGTACCTAATGCCCAAAAGCGATAATTCATAAACAATAGTAACAATAGTGCAATTACAGAATCAATTACTTCTGAAATTATTTCAAAATTCAGGATTAATTCACAAAACGTACGTAAAAGGAAATTATTCAACCATACAAATTTTGCTTTATACAGTTATATGTCATATAATTCATGGGCCTGTGTTTTGCATAATAAAAAAGATTCAAGTATCTGTCCAGTCGTATTTGTTTCTTACAATTGCATTGCAACTGCTATCCAGTAATATAGTACATGGGATTTTAATCATGTATAGCTCTTACCCAATAAAAGAAATATATACAAATACCATTCGTCATTGCAATTTAATCAGCCCCATGCTATTTTTAAAGAAATCAATTTGTACAATAAGATTCAACGTTAATGAATTTATCAAATATTCCGATTTGGGAAGGGAATATGAGGAGTAAATACGCTCTTTTAGTAAATATTACTAAAAGAGCGTATTTACTCCTTTTTCTTCCAGCACTACAGTATTAATTAGTGAATGGATTTTGAGGATTTTTTTTTAATGTTGGCAGCAAATGCAAAACTTCTTATCAAATTCGACAATCACAGAGGTAAGTTTTGACGAGGCCAAATAAGAATGTTTGTTATGCAACTATTGAGGTATGAATATCTCAATACCTCCAGAAGTGTATTTTTTGTTCATAATTAAAAAGAAAAACATTTTCAAAGATTGGTTTCAAATAAAATATCCCTCAATTATTGTAAAAAGCTTTGAAATATCTCCTGTAAAAATTTCAGTCATTTTGGTACGCATTTCAGACCATTACAGAAAAACTAATATATATGTAATTTTGTAGTTATTTTAATACATATTTTTTATAAAAAAATAACGGGTAACTTCCAATACATCCTGCAAGCTTGTATGCAGATAATTGCAGCTACAACCTTCACAGATTAATTCTCCTACTCAAATCTGATCATTTGCTAGCGGACGATTGATTAAATGTGGTTAAGAACATGTTTGAAATGTTACATGAATTTTTATTATGTATATATTCTATTGGTAAAATTATGTGCCTATTACTCACATCCCCATTGGACCAAAAACATCCAGATTCGGTTTTTAGCGCTTCGATTTGGAAGATAAACATCTATTCTGATTCTCTGCGTTGAAAACTAATTGAAAATCTACTTGCTTTTGTTATACGAAGACACGGAGTACACGTCAAAAGTCATGTGATTTTTCGACAAATTTAAAGAATGTAAAATTGCGTAACAGTACCCACGCTCTCATGCAAAATATGCAACAGAAACTTACATAAAAATGGATTTTCTGCATTCTTGGGAACATTATTGATTTATAAAAATTATACAAACTCATAAATTAGACAATCAATTTTTCGATTTTTGGCCTATGGCGGTACCACTGTGAGATGGGTGCACTGGTCGAAAGATCATACATGATTACCTTTGTATGGGTCCCCTCACATTGCTCAATTTATGGCAATGAGAAGGCTGACTCTCTCGCAAAGGTGGGCGCACAGGAAGGTGAGATCTATGATAGAAGAATTTCACATGATGAATTTTCCCATTTTGTTAGCCAGAGTTCTCTTCAAAGTTGGCAAAATGATTGGCGAGATGGTCAGCTGGGATGGTGGTTACATTCCATTATTCCTAATGTTTCTTTGCGAGTGTGGTGGTATGGTCTGGATGTAAGTCGCAATTTCATTCGCGTGATGACAAGACTTATGTCCAACCATTACTCGCTAGACGCACATTTACACAGGATTAACCTCGCGTTGAGCAATGTTTGTACTACATAAGTGCGATTCCGGTTATGATGACATCGACCACGTAGTTTGGCAATGCCCGGATAATGACGCCTCCAGAGCGCTACTATTGGATACCCTTGAGGCCCGAGGTAGACAACCCTTTGTTCTTGTGAGAGATGTGTTGGGGACCCGCGATGTCACATACATGGGATGTATTTTCGACTTTCTTCGATCTGCTGGTATACAAGTTTAATGCGCTTGTGTTTTATTCTCCAGTTTTTTTTTCTCTGTTTTGTCCTCTTTGTGTTACCAAGCTGCTCCTGGCCATTCGGAAGACCAAGTCCCACAACAAGTTGGTACCAACACCACAAGGGACCGAATACGCTAGCAAGATGCGATTCACCCCCGGATAAGCAGCAGTGAAACCTTTGGCCCAATCCTTACCCTGTCCATCCCTCAAAATGTGACCTTCTAACCTCGAGCTGCCACTAGTACCCTGGCTTCCACCCTTACTAACAGATATCATTAAAAAGTTATTACTCTGTATACTATTAAGTACAAAGAAAGATTCTCGGCTCCGTAAAGCGTTATACGCGATTGAGCCCCAAATAAATGAACTAGATAAAAAAAAACTCTTGGGAATGAGCTTTCGAACCTCAAATGGTTTTCTATGTTAATATGAAGAAGCTTTAATTCAACATTTTTTGAAATTGTTTCCGCACTTATTTAGTTGAAAAAGAAGGCTTATATACAATTAGGTAACTAGGGCGTATCAGCCTAGATTTACTAATTTATTGATTGACTTTCTTACGAAATATCAGCATGTCCTTGATAATTGACGCTTAATAATTCTATTCATGTTAAATTCATTTCAACTCTCCTTGAAATTAATCCCCATTAAAAGAAAAATTTTCCTCCCCCACACAGCCACTAAGTTATTCATCAGCCGTGTGGTACCTTAATTGATCGAAATTGCCTCCATTATTGCAATCCATTTCCCATTCCCCCCAGCCAGCAGTCGTTGTTATCTTCCAGAACTTTGCACCCAGTGAGACCAACAGCAGCAAGCTCGTTCCGCGTTCAACCATCCATCCATCCGTTCATCATCATGCGCCAATCGTAGGCACAACAGGGCTGTTGTTGGCGTTGGCGTCGGCGTCTGATGTCGGCTCGCTCGTTGTGGTCAGTCATCCATCGACAAACAAGCCGAGCACGTTTTGATCTGAAATTGGAAACCTCACCACACTCTGCTGCAGTAATGCTGGAAGTGCTCCGTTTGACCGAACCAACAAACAAATCCACCCCGAGTTTTGTTGGTTGCTGTCGTCGTCGTCGTCATGGGCCATGGAGGGTAATTTATACCCGGTGTCATCATTCGTTACGTATGATTTCGATGCCTTTCGGTTGGGGTCCCATCATCATGGTCGGTCGATGGATGTCATCATCGCCGCCGCCTGATGGTTGTGAGTGACGAATTAATTTCGGGTAGGTAGGATGACGCGGTATTTATCACGATAACACCCCCTCCCTCGGGGGGTTGTGATGCGTGCGTGTGTGCGTGCGTGGGTGGAAATGGAACCAATTTTCACTGACTATGATGACACGATGGCGTTTGAGCTGGCACCTACTGCTGATGGCTGCTGTTGCTGCTCCGTTAATCACATTTTGATGGTAATCGATTTTCCACCTTGCGTCAATGATTTCGTTCGACATTGGTGGAGGAACATTCGAGATTGCGATAGCGAAACCAACGTCAGGTTGTTTGTCGGTGAACGGACGACGACGGGGACGAGGATTTCTGTGTAGGTGTCGATTGCTTGCCACTTCACCTCACCAGTTTCCGAAAGCTTTATTCGGAAGCTTTGCGCCGGAACCGAGGAATAAATTTCAATAAAAATGCAAGTCCTTGCGGCTTGCCCACCGCAGCCGGTACGTACGGTGGTGGTGTACCACGGCCAGAGGCCCCCAAAACTCGGAAGCAGAACCGGCGAAAATTTATGCTAATTGTTTCTCGCGGAAAAGTTTTGCCACTTGCCATCGGGTGCTGGCTGGTCGCCCCTGCTGCCATGTGCGGGTGGGTGACCGACCACCCATGGATGCTCGCTCACGAGCTCGAAACCCTTATGTCGGGGTGGCCGCGGCATTGCAATGGAGCTTAACGAGGTGAAAGCGGTGTGCAGATAATTTGCTGCCAGTTGGAAAGTCAAACAGCAGTAATGCTGCTGCTTCCAGCCCTTTGTGATTCGCTGGCTCGGCGACCGACGACCAGCAGATATCAACCACGAAGGCAAAGCTGGTAATTTCTCACGATCTTTCTCTTCGTCTGACTCCCCTCTCTGCTGATATGTGGGAGTACGTGGAGGAGGAAATGCCCACACAATGGGTGGAACGTGACAAATTATCTGCTGGTACTCGTTCTCCCATGGTTCATCTATTTTTAGCAGAAGTTACTGCCCACGAGAATAAGTATTTGTGACTATTGACTTTTGAAAGAGTAAAACTTTTTCAATGAACAAAACCAGACATAACGAGTATGGGAAAATGTGAGTGCCACTCGGTCTGAACGATCTTTTTTTCGAGTAATGATAAGAGACTGAACAAGTAACCACAGACAAACAGACGTAACTCTTAAAGGAAATTCATCAAACACTTTTGCCCGATGTCTTTTTCATGAGCACCCTGCCTCCTGTTGGTAGAGCCACGCGAGACACTGTCCGGGGAGGATTCCTCCAGGAATCCTGCGAGGATTCTTCCAGGAATCCTGCGAGGATTCTTCCAGGAATCCTGCGAGGATTCCTCCAGGAATCCTGCGAGGATTCCTCCGAGAATCCTGAGAGGATTCCTCCGGGAATCCTGAGAGGATTCCTCCGGGAATCCTGAGAGGATTCCTCCGGGAATCCTGAGAGGATTCCTCCGGGAATCCTGAGAGGATTCCTCCGGGAATCCTGAGAGGATTCCTCCGGGAATCCTGAGAGGATTCCTCCGGGAATCCTGAGAGGATTCCTCCGGGAATCCTGAGAGGATTCCTCCGGGAATCCTGAGAGGATTCCTCCGGGAGTCCTGAGAGGATTCCTCCGGGAATCCTGAGAGGATTCCTCCGGGAATCCTGAGAGGATTCATCCGGAAATCCTGAGAGGATTCATCCGGAAATCCTGAGAGGATTCCTTCGCAAATCCTGAGAGGATTCCTTCGCAAATCATGAGAGGATTCCTCCGGAAATCCTGAGAGGATTCCTCCGGACATCCTGAGAGGATTCCTCCGGAAATCCTGAGAGTATTCCTCCGGAAATCCTGAGAGGATTCATCCGGAAATCCTGAGAGGATTCCTTCGCAAATCCTGAGAGGATTCCTTCGCAAATCATGAGAGGATTCCTCCGGGAATCCTTAGAGGATTCCTCCGAAAATCCTTAGAGGATTCCTCCGAAAATCCTTAGAGGATTCCTCCGGGGATCCTGGGAGGATTCCTCCGGGGATCCTGGGAGGATTCCTCCGGGGATCCTGGGAGGATTCCTCCGGGAATCCTGGGAGGATTCCTCCGGGAATCCTGGGAGGATTCCTCCGGGAATCCTGGGAGGATTCCTCCGGGAATCCTGGGAGGATTCCTCCGGGAATCCTGGGAGGATTCCTCCGGGAATCCTGGGAGGATTCCTCCGGGAATCCTGGGAGGATTCCTCCGGGAATCCTGGGAGGATTCCTCCGGGAATCCTGGGAGGATTCCTCCGGGAATCCTGGGAGGATTCCTCCGGGAATCCTGGGAGGATTCCTCCGGGAATCCTGGGAGGATCCCACCGGGAATCCTAGGAGGATTCATCCGGGAATCCTGGGAGGATTCCTCCGGGAATCCTGGGAGGATTCCTCCGGGAATCCTGGGAGGATTCCTCCGGGAATCCTGGGAGGATTCCTCCGGGAATCCTGGGAGGATTCCTCCGGGAATCCTGGGAGGATTCCTCCGGGAATCCTGGGAGGATTCCTCCGGGAGTCCTGGGAGGATTCCTCCTTGAATCCTGGGAGGATTCCTCCGGGAATCCTGGGAGGATTCCCCCGGGAATCCTGGGAGGATTCCCCCGGGAATCCTGGGAGGATTCCTCCGGGAATCCTGGGAGGATTCCTCCGGGAATCCTGGGAGGATTCCTCCGGGAATCCTGGAAGGATTCCTCCGGGAATCCTGGAAGGATTCCTCCGGGAATCCTGGAAGGATTCCTCCGGGAATCCTGGAAGGATTCCTCCGGGAATCCTGGAAGGATTCCTCCGGGAATCCTGGAAGGATTCCTCCGGGAATCCTGGAAGGATTCCTCCGGGAATCCTGGAAGGATTCCTCCGGGAATCCTGGAAGGATTCCTCCGGGAATCCTGGAAGGATTCCTCCGGGAATCCTGGAAGGATTCCTCCGGGAATCCTGGAAGGATTCCTCCGGGAATCCTGGAAGGATTCCTCCGGGAATCCTGGAAGGATTCCTCCGGGAATCCTGGAAGGATTCCTCCGGGAATCCTGGAAGGATTCCTCCGGGAATCCTGGAAGGATTCCTCCGGGAATCCTGGAAGGATTCCTCCGGGAATCCTGGAAGGATTCCTCCGGGAATCCTGGAAGGATTCCTCCGGGAATCCTGGAAGGATTCCTCCGGGAATCCTGGAAGGATTCCTCCGGGAATCCTGGAAGGATTCCTCCGGGAATCCTGGAAGGATTCCTCCGGGAATCCTGGAAGGATTCCTCCGGGAATCCTGGAAGGATTCCTCCGGGAATCCTGGAAGGATTCCTCCGGGAATCCTGGAAGGATTCCTCCGGGAATCCTGGAAGGATTCCTCCGGGAATCCTGGAAGGATTCCTCCGGGAATCCTGGAAGGATTCCTCCGGGAATCCTGGGAGGATTCCTCCGGGAATCCTGGGAGGATTCCTCCGGGAATCCTGGGAGGATTCCTCCGGGAATCCTGGGAGGATTCCTCCGGGAATCCTGGGAGGATTCCTCCGGGAATCCTGGGAGGATTCCTCCGGGAATCCTGGGAGGATTCCTCCGGGAATCCTGGGAGGATTCCTCCGGGAATCCTGGGAGGATTCCTCCGGGAATCCTGGGAGGATTCCTCCGGGAATCCTGGGAGGATTCCTCCGGGAATCCTGGGAGGATTCCTCCGGGAATCCTGGGAGGATTCCTCCGGGAATCCTGGGAGGATTCCTCCGGGAATCCTGGGAGGATTCCTCCGGGAATCCTGGGAGGATTCCTCCGGGAATCCTGGGAGGATTCCTCCGGGAATCCTGGGAGGATTCCTCCGGGAATCCTGGGAGGATTCCTCCGGGAATCCTGGGAGGATTCCTCCGGGAATCCTGGGAGGATTCCTCCGGGAATCCTGGGAGGATTCCTCCGGGAATCCTGGGAGGATTCCTCCGGGAATCCTGGGAGGATTCCTCCGGGAATCCTGGGAGGATTCCTCCGGGAATCCTGGGAGGATTCCTCCGGGAATCCTGGGAGGATTCCTCCGGGAATCCTGGGAGGATTCCTCCGGGAATCCTGGGAGGATTCCTCCGGGAATCCTGGGAGGATTCCTCCGGGAATCCTGGGAGGATTCCTCCGGGAATCCTGGGAGGATTCCTCCGGGAATCCTGGGAGGATTCCTCCGGGAATCCTGGGAGGATTCCTCCGGGAATCCTGGGAGGATTCCTCCGGGAATCCTGGGAGGATTCCTCCGGGAATCCTGGGAGGATTCCTCCGGGAATCCTGGGAGGATTCCTCCGGGAATCCTGGGAGGATTCCTCCGGGAATCCTGGGAGGATTCCTCTGGGAATCTTGGGAGGATTCCTCCGGGAATCCTGGGAGGATTCCTCCGGGAATCCTGGGAGGTTTCCTCCGGGAATCCTGGGAGGATTCCTCTGGAAATCCTGGGAGGATTCCTCCGGAAATCCTGGGAGGATTCCTCCGGAAATCCTGAGAGGATTCCTCCGGGAATCCTGAGAGGATTCCTCCGGGAATCCTGAGAGGATTCCTCCGGGAATCCTGAGAGGATTCCTCCGGGAATCCTGAGAGGATTCCTCCGGGAATCCTGAGAGGATTCCTCCGGGAACCCTGAGAGGATTCCTCCGGGAATCCTGAGAGGATTCCTCCGGGAATCCTGAGAGGATTCCTCCGGGAATCCTGAGAGGATTCCTCCGGGAATCCTGAGAGGATTCCTCCGGGAATCCTGAGAGGATTCCTCCGGGAATCCTGAGAGGACTCCTCCAGGAATCCTGAGAGGATTCCTTCAGGAATCCTGAGAGGATTCTTCCGGGAATCTGGAGAGGACTCCTCCGGGAATCCAGTGAGGATTCCTCCGAGAATCCAGAGAGAATTTCTCCGAAAAACCAAAAAGGATTCCTCCGAGAACCCTGATAAAATTCCTTCAAGAATCCTGATAGGATTCCTCCGGGAATCCTGAGAGGAAATCTGAAAGGATTCGTCTGGGAGTCCTAGGAGGTTTCCTTTAGGAATCCTGAGAGGATTATTTCGGAAATTCTGCGAGGATTCTTCCGGGATTCCTGGGAGGATTACTCCGGGAATCTCTCATCCCATTCTTACGAAGGAAAAATCTCATTCGCAATGCAAAAACTTTTGCTTCCCAATTCCCCTCAATGGGAGTCAACTACCAAAAGAAAGATGATTACACTAAATTCTGTTTTTACGCGATGGATGCGTTCGCGCAAAAAAGATCGTGTAAAAAAAGTTCGCGTAACTTCGAGAATTCGCGCAAAAAAAATCCAAAGGAAATTTTTTTTACGCGATTTGCCCTCCGCAAATGACCAAAATCGCGTAAAAAAAGTCGCGTAACTTCGAGAAAATCGCGTAAAAAAAGTCGTGTAAAAAAAGAATTCAGTGTACTGGCGTGGCAAACATCAACTGCCTTTCGTCGACTGGCAAAACAGAGCGATTCATGATTCCACCCACCGCCCGCCGCCGAGAGTGGAGCAACAAAGCCCTCGTTCCCCATCGCTGTATTGTAACATTGCTCGCTCTACGATGCCGCGTCGACAGCAATAAATCAAAATTTCCGTAGAGGCAAAGATTCCCGGGTGTAGCTGCCGGACCGTTCCAGAAGAATGTGAAAAAGACCGAGGAAGCATATTCTTTCCGGGCCATTATTCTTGTTTCGGACTACGTTGGTCCGATCTCGGCTCGGCTTTCGATGATGAAGACAATATTTCAACGAAAGCCACACCTGGCGCGTGGAGTTTGCTGGTCTGCCGATGGCGTCGGGTTGATTGAGGATGGGAGAGAGCGATGCTTGCGCCCTCGAAAGAACGACCTCAGTAAGTAGCTTCGGGGGAGTTTTCAAATTCCACTTCAAACGGGATCACAGTGCTCTGGCTACGTACTTTAGTCGTCCACCGCACAGCACAGCGCACGGTTGTTGATGAGGAATAAACGGAAGCGGTTGAACTTTTTTTTTGTTCAATCTCTTGAGACACTTGAGAAGTTACTATCTGGCGCTTTTTGTTGTTCATCGGGCGGAGGAGCAAATCTGGTGCGTCTTGAGTGGAGATTTTCGGAAGCTACTTGAGGTGAACCTCCTTCCAATTGAAGGGGACCGAACTGGTGAAGTGTCGATTGTTGATGATAAGGCAGGAAGCTTGAGGGGTTTGAATGGATTGATTATGGAGCTGCACAGTTTCGAAGTGGCTTCTGAATATTGAAAGGATTTCAGTTGACGAGCATTAAACGGCCAATTTCAAGTTTAATTTACAGATAAACTTGAATGAGATAAATAGATTTGATTGACCACGTATCTTGATTCCAGGAAGCATCCTAACTACAAATTCAGTTGGACTCCAAATGAGCGTCTATCCAAGAGCTCCCTCATAGTTATGAAGAGCGAAGCTCTGTAATCCACTCTTACGACCCAAATGCACCTCACTGAGCTACAGAAGAGATGTCAATTATGAAAGACGCAACAAAACCAAACCCAAAGTCAGAAAGTAAAACAAATAAATTTACGATGCCATCGAATCGAGCAGACTGGAGCACCCGAATGAATGAACGTCAAGCTGCGTTGCGAAGCTGTTGGCAACTACACTGCGTTTGATAGGTTATTGTTTGAAACATTCGTCAGCTACATCTCTAAACTGACTCAAACATGCCAGATCTATCACCACGTTGCAGTGATGTCAGAACCTTTAAGTTTTGAATTGATTAAATTGCCTAGAAAAGAAATCCATAGATTTTCATACAGTCAAGATGATCTTCTAACTGCCCTTCAACACGTAGAAAACCCCGTAAATCTGAATATCTTCGAAAACCCTGATTAGATTTAGCAACATTGTTACAACTCACCAAGACACGCCACTAGAGAAGAATTGCTTTCCTCGTAAAATATGCATGCGAATTTCGCGCCAACTCGACCAGTGGTTGGCAACACCCTCTCAGAATCGAATGAAACTTGGTGGGCATAAAGACTAGGTTTTTATAAGCAACTTTGCATACTTAAATTTTCAAAAATTTTCAAGAGTAACATTTGAAGAGGGCCTAACTTTTTTTCGAAGAATTTTTTAAAATCGATGTAACTCAAAAATGACAAGACCTATAGAAAAGTGTTGTATGGAGGACTTTTAGAGAATTGTCCAAGCTTTCATGAAAAAATATTTCAAAAATTCTAAATACATTTTTAAACGCTAAAAAATATAATTTCAAAATTAAAAGTCAATTTACAGAAAAAGCCCACTTTTTTTTGTTTTGAAATTTTTTCCCAAGAAAGACAATATAGTTGCCTAACTTTTTTCTATACATTACAAGATGGGCACTTTTAAGGAAAAAAAGTTTTTCTAACAAAAACTTTTTCATGTTATTTTTTTTTTAGCGTGTTGTGCATTAACTCGTACAGGATGTATCAAGAATCCTTATACCCATTTAATAACGCTCAATGGGCATTACAACTTTGTTTGATTGGGTGCCTTCTTTTCCTTGGCGTTACATCCCAACTGGAATAGAACCTGTTTCTCAGCTTGTTTTGATATCTGAATGCTTAAAACAGCATTCTGTTTGCTGAAATTGTATTATTGTGTGCCTAGAACCAGTGAACTAACATCATTATTAGAAGCGAATGATAAAGAATCGATTTTATTTCAACAATGGCTAACCACTGATCGATGCAATTTGGAAACTATTACTAAGACTATAGACGAGTTTGTTCCGTATTTTGTAGAAAAAGTTGATAAGTTTATAACTCATGATTTCATTTATAAAGAACAAACCTCATTTTCGCGGGATAAAAAAGAATCTCTTAAACAGGGTGAAGTATTAACAATTTGTGACTTTTCAGAAAATTATTCATTTATCATTCAAAATTCAGCTCAAGGTTACCATTGGAATAATTCTCAAGCTACCATTCACCCCTTTGAAGTGTACTACAGAAAAGAAAATAAGTTGGAAAACTTGAGCTTTATAATAATATCTGAAGTACTTACACACGATACAACAGCAGTTCAGTTATTTATATCAAAACTGCTGGATTTCATTAAACAATCGATTGATTTCTCAAAAATTACTTTCATGTCAGATGGAGCAGCAGCTCATTATAAGAACAAAAAAAAAATTTGCCAGTTTGTGCAGTTTTCGGTCCAATTATGGATTGGAAGCAGAATGGCACTTCTTCGCAACTTCACATGGCAAAGGTCCATATGACGCTGTTGGAGGTACTCTCAAGCGAATGACAAAACGAGCAAGTCTTGCTCGAGATTATGGGAACACAATCACAACTCCTCGAGAACTGTATGACTGGGCAGTTAAACAGTCAGATATACATATAACAAAATTGAATTTCTGCTTTATTTCAAATTAACAATATGCAAAAATGACGGATGAACTTGAAGAACTATACACATACAGTCACGTAAAAACAATACCTGGTACACAAAAATTTCATTCATTTGTGCCAATTTCTGAAAATCAAATTGAAGCGAAGAAGTTTTCGAATTCAAAAGATAATCCAAAACAGTTTACTTTGTTTCAGATAGACTAAAGATCTAATATTCAAAAAACGTTACAATAGAATGTATAAAAGAAGGATGTATATATTGTAGAAAAGAAAATAATTGAATACACATATACATATGTACATATTTCATCAATACACAAGCGTTTTCATTGATATAAAACCCTAAAAGCAAATTTGTCTTGAGCCCTTTCCAATATCAAGCACGTTTTCAATGTCAAGCACGTTAAGATATTAAAAAAGTAGTTGAGCCCATTAAGTTTTAATGGAATGTCATTAGGATTCTGGATACATTACTGTACGAGTTAATGCACAACACGCAAAAAAAAATAAAATGAAAAAGTTTTTTTTAGAAAATTTTTTTTTCCTCAAAAGTGCCCATCTTGTGATGTATGGAGGAAAGTTAGGCAACTATATTGTCTTTCTTGGGAAAAAAAAATCAAAACATAAAAAAGTGGGTTCTAGGTTAATTTTGAAAAAAAAAAATACGCAAAGTTGCTTGAAAAGGTAAAGTCTTGAAACCTACAAAATTTCATAACATTCTGAGGGGGTGCTGCCAACCCCGAAGACGAGTTGGTGCGAAATTCGTCGCATGCTTTCTTCCCCCTTGAAATGATTGATATTTATTCGTGCGTCGCACCACTTCACACTTGCGAACGTGGAGTGTAATACTTTTATTGTGGCTTTCGTCGCAATAAAACCAGCCGCCCTCGCTGGAAATTTGATTATTTTTTTGTTTGACAAAACACTAAATTACGTGAGAATGAATGAATCACACCGTCGGCGTCGTTGGTCGTGGCCAAATCGCAACTCACGCAACCGTTCCGTTTGATTCGTATAAACGCGACACGATCCGGCTCACATTCCGCCAGGGTTGAGAAAAGTCATACACTTGGCGATTCGATGGTTGGTATTGAGCCAACATCGCAATCAACACTTCGTGATTTACGCATTTTCTTTTGTTCTTTACGCATCATTCGTATCAGACTCGGCGGAGGTGTGTAAATTTGTATTCGTTTCCCTTGATGTGACAATTCCGCAGTTGGTAAAAAAAAGTTGGAATGTAAAACGAAAATAAACATCCAGAATGAGAAGCAATACTTTTCACCAGTCGGTAGCAATGTCACGATGGTAAACGAAGCGCCATGCATCGTATCGGACGGAGCCACCGTCAGTAGTGGATTTTGCATTCGTGTGTTCTTTTTTCCTCCTCCGGAAGGCGTTTTTCTTTAGTGACGGTCGGTCGGGTGGCGGTGCCTCTGTCGCCGCCATGTAGGAGATATTTGATTTATGACTCGTGATATCGCGCGACAAGAGTATGATGGATATCACATTCGTCGATCCTTTTGCTGGTTGTTCGTATCGATGGCAGAAGGCGCATGAAATTGATATGTTGAACGACATGCTCCGAAATATATTGAAATTGATGGCATCTCAGTACAAGCGCCAATCCAGGAAAATATTAAGAAGACTGAGCAGTAAGTTGGAGTGGTGAAAATTTAATTAAGTTTTGGGTTTGATTCTTTTTATTGTTGCCATTATGGTTCCAAGAAGTGATTGGTAGAAGGCACCTAGAGGGCTATGATTGAAAAAATCTGTTTAAATATTTGAAGCGGTTTGATGCATGGTTTTCCAGTATTAATCAGCGGTAGTGATGGCCGACAGAGAACCTATCGGAAGGTTAAATTTGGATGTTAAGGAAGTGCTACACAGTCCTGCAATTCATCGCGACCATCAGGATTCCCGGAGGAATCCTCTTAGGATTGCCGAAGGAGTCCCTTCAGCACTGCCGGAGGAATCCCGACAGGATTCCCGGAGGAATCCCGTCAGGATTCCCGGAGCAATTCTGTCAGGATTTCCGGAGGAATCCCGTCAGGATTCCCGAAGGAATCCTCTCAAGATTACCGAAGGAATCCTCTCAGGATTGCCGAAGCAATCCTCTCAGGATTGCCGAAGGAATCCTCACAGGATTCTCGGAAGGAATCCTCTCAGGATTCTCGGAAGGAATCCTCTCAGGATTCTCGGAAGGAATCCTCTCAGGATTCTCGGAAGGAATCCTCTCAGGATTCTCGGAAGGAATCCTCTCAGGATTCTCGGAAGGAATCCTCTCAGGATTCTCGGAATTAATCCTCTCAGGATTCTCGGAAGGAATCCTCTCAGGATTCTCGGAAGGAATCCTCTCAGGATTCTCAGAAGGAATCCTCTCAGGATTCTCGGAAGGAATCCTCTCAGGATTCTCGGAAGGAATCCTCTCAGGATTCTCGGAAGGAATCCTCTCAGGATTCTCGGAAGGAATCCTCTCGGGATTCTCGGAAGGAATCCTCTCAGGATTCTCGGAAGGAATCCTCTCAGGATTCTCGGAAGGAATCCTCTCAGGAATCTCGAAGGAATCCTCTCAGGAATCTCGATGGAATCCTCACAGGATTCCCGAAGGAATCCTCACAGGATTCCCGAAGGAATCCTCACAGGATTCCCGAAGGAATCCTCACAGGATTCCCGAAGGAATCCTCACAGGATTCCCGAAGGAATCCTCACAGGATTCCCGAAGGAATCCTCACAGGATTCCCGAAGGAATCCTCACAGGATTCCCGAAGGAATCCTCACAGGATTCCCGAAGGAATCCTCACAGGATTCCCGAAGGAATCCTCACAGGATTCCCGAAGGAATCCTCACAGGATTCCCGAAGGAATCCTCACAGGATTCCCGAAGGAATCCTCACAGGATTCCCGAAGGAATCCTCACAGGATTCTTGGAGGAATCCTTACAGGATTCCCGAAGGAATCCTCACAGGATTCCCGAAGGAATCCTCACAGGATTCCCGAAGGAATCCTCACAGGATTCCCGAAGGAATCCTCACAGGATTCCCGAAGGAATCCTCACAGGATTCCCGAAGGAATCCTCACAGGATTCCCGAAGGAATCCTCACAGGATTCCCGAAGGAATCCTCACAGGATTCCCGAAGGAATCCTCACAGGATTCCCGAAGGAATCCTCACAGGATTCCCGAAGGAATCCTCACAGGATTCCCGAAGGAATCCTCACAGGATTCCCGAAGGAATCCTCACAGGATTCCCGAAGGAATCCTCACAGGATTCCCGAAGGAATCCTCACAGGATTCCCGAAGGAATCCTCACAGGATTCCCGAAGGAATCCTCACAGGATTCCCGAAGGAATCCTCACAGGATTCCCGAAGGAATCCTCACAGGATTCCCGAAGGAATCCTCACAGGATTCCCGAAGGAATCCTCACAGGATTCCCGAAGGAATCCTCACAGGATTCCCGAAGGAATCCTCACAGGATTCCCGAAGGAATCCTCACAGGATTCCCGAAGGAATCCTCACAGGATTCCCGAAGGAATCCTCACAGGATTCCCGAAGGAATCCTCACAGGATTCCCGAAGAAATCCTCACAGGATTCCCGAAGGAATCCTCACAGGATTCCCGAAGGAATCCTCTCAGGATTCTCGAAGGAATCCTCACAGGATTCCCGAAGGAATCCTCTCAGGATTCTCGAAGGAATCCTCTCAGGATTCTCGAAGGAATCCTCTCAGGATTCTCGGAAGGAATCCTCTCAGGAATCTCGAAGGAATCCTCACAGGATTCCCGAAGGAATCCTCACAGGATTCCCGAAGGAATCCTCACAGGATTCCCGAAGGAATCCTCACAGGATTCCCGAAGGAATCCTCACAGGATTCCCGAAGGAATCCTCACAGGATTCCCGAAGGAATCCTCACAGGATTCCCGAAGGAATCCTCACAGGATTCCCGAAGGAATCCTCACAGGATTCCCGAAGGAATCCTCACAGGATTCCCGAAGGAATCCTCACAGGATTCCCGAAGGAATCCTCACAGGATTCCCGAAGGAATCCTCACAGGATTCCCGAAGGAATCCTCACAGGATTCCCGAAGGAATCCTCACAGGATTCCCGAAGGAATCCTCACAGGATTCCCGAAGGAATCCTCACAGGATTCCCGAAGGAATCCTCACAGGATTCCCGAAGGAATCCTCACAGGATTCCCGAAGGAATCCTCACAGGATTCCCGAAGGAATCCTCACAGGATTCCCGAAGGAATCCTCACAGGATTCCCGAAGGAATCCTCACAGGATTCCCGAAGGAATCCTCACAGGATTCCCGAAGGAATCCTCACAGGATTCCCGAAGGAATCCTCACAGGATTCCCGAAGGAATCCTCACAGGATTCCCGAAGGAATCCTCACAGGATTCCCGAAAGAATCCTCACAGGATTCCCGAAGGAATCCTCACAGGATTCCCGAAGGAATCCTCACAGGATTCCCGAAGGAATCCTCACAGGATTTCCGAAAGAATCCTCACAGGATTCCCGAAGGAATCCTCACAGGATTCCCGAAGGAATCCTCACAGGATTCCCGAAGGAATCCTCACAGGATTCCCGAAGGAATCCTCACAGGATTCCCGAAGGAATCCTCACAGGATTCCCGAAGGAATCCTCACAGGATTCCCGAAGGAATCCTCACAGGATTCCCGAAGGAATCCTCACAGGATTCCCGAAGGAATCCTCACAGGATTCCCGAAGGAATCCTCACAGGATTCCCGAAGGAATCCTGACAGGATTCCCGAAGGAATCCTGACAGGATTCCCGAAGGAATCCTGACAGGATTCCCGAAGGAATCCTGACAGGAATCCCGAAGGAATCCTGATAGGATTCCCGAAGGAATCCTGACAGGATTCCCGAAGGAATCCTGACAGGATTCCCGAAGGAATCCTGACAGGATTCCCGAAGGAATCCTGACAGGATTCCCGAAGGAATCCTGACAGGATTCCCGAAGGAATCCTGACAGGATTCCCGAAGGAATCCTCACAGGATTCCCGAAGGAATCCTCACAGGATTCCCGAAGGAATCCTCACAGGATTCCCGAAGGAATCCTCACAGGATTCCCGAAGGAATCCTCACAGGATTCCCGAAGGAATCCTCACAGGATTCCCGAAGGAATCCTCACAGGATTCCTCCTCTAACATATCAGTAAGCTCTCAACAATTGCCATACGAACTGACAGGTATTGACTTCCTCTGGGAATTCGATCCGGGATAAATTTGATTTGCTTTCAAACTTACATGGCACCTAAGCCGACATTTATGTCAGGCTTGAGATATGACTTACGGCGCGCAGCCAAACAGACACGAGCAATCGAAAAGGATAATGATAGTGATCGAACGTCGGTGTTTAAATGCCGCAAGATGCGGAGACTTTGACCCTGTACCACTAAGTTCATATACAATGGTGTTGGATCAACTACACAACTCTCAAATGTGTATATTGGCTAATACAATTCCAAAATACACTTCAAACAGCTGTATCGAAACTGAAGCAATAACGTCGAAATAAGCACTATCTTTAATATTACTGTAGAGATTGATATACCCCATTCTACGGTTCCTTAGAACATCCAAAAAGAGCAGCTGATGCGTAACCGACACCGCAACACCTGCTACTTTTTGTTAGAACACTGAATTGGAAGAAGGCGGACCTCTTCTCTCTTGGTTCTGTGTATCTTCCTCCAACGAAACAGAACTCGAACCATTCCCAAAAGGGAAGTTCCAACAAACCCACCAGTCGCAATCGGTACACGCGGGCAAGTGCCAATTTCCGACCCCGTATTTATGACCCCGGGAGGTGTTTCCATCAACCACTCGACTCGGGCAACTCATCACTCAGCCGACCGGGCACGCACAACCTTTGTGCCTTGAGGCGCGAGCGAAGACTGCTAAAAGAAAATCCATCATCACCACCAGCAACACCACCACCGTCCGTCGGGGGAAATGCTTACTAATTTATTCAAACAGAAATTAATTAATAATTAGATTTTATGTGACAGTCTAATTGGTTTCGTTTGGCTTCGTTGGTTCTAAGGCGATTGCGAGAGGTGGCGTAGAAGATTTCTTAGAACGGAACTAATAGGTATGGGGTGGAACGAGCTGGGGACCGGAGATTGATAATTTCAATTACATTTGCGAACAAAAGTAAAACAACAAGAATTGAGAATCACGAGTCTGATATGTGACCCCAAGTTCATTGAAATTCATCAAGTATTCGCCAAATTTCCCTATCGAACTAGACGTGTGCGCCGCCGCGCCGCGCCGCCGTCGCCGACGATTTTTTCACGCCGCCGCCGCCAGTCAAATTGACCCGGCGCGCCGCTGTTCACATTTTTCCACGCCGCCGAACAAAATTTTCCACGCCGATGAGAAAACGACAAAGATTTTTTTCTCGCCAACCTGTTTAAAAATAATACCAATAACAGTGCTAATTTTCAAACAGTATCTATTGTTTTCCTTGTGCATATAGGCGTATTTTTCTGAAGTTCTTCTTGTAAATCTCTTGTATTTTTTTGCGATTTCATTTAATGATTTCTTACAGCAATACTGTTAAGATCCTTACTTATTCTTTTTGAGTACTAAGCTAGACTCTTTTGAAAACCATAACGGATTATCAACAAAGATCTTGGCGATATTTTCATTAGGTCCATAAACACATTCTCCTACATATTCTTTGTTATCTCTTGGAAGATTTTCATGGCAATTTACGAATGACATTCTTGGAGGCATATATTCCATGAAATCTTCAGAAATTCCTTTACAGGACTCTCCAGAAATTTCACCAAGAATTCTTCTAGAAAAATTTTCAGAATTCTTTGAGAAGTTTCTTGAAGTTGGGAGGATTCTTTAAATAAATCCGAATGTTCTCTTAGAATATTTTCCTTCATAAATTTTCAAAGAATTTCTATGGAGAACCTCCTTAAATGACACCATTGATTTATTAAAAATTTCATTAAATAGGTTACGCAATAGAAGGTCCATTTTCAACCCCACACTTTTTTGTATAGGGCCTCCTCTGAAATTATCACAATTTTCGGAGCCCTTCCCTCCTCAAAGCGTAGCGTTACTTATGGACGTTCTCCCGTCAGAAACAACTCCAGGAATTATATTTACATAGTAATCACAGAATTCTTTCAGAAAATTATCCATCAGTTGCTTCGAAAACCCATCCAGGGCTTCTTCTATGTCTCCAGGAAGTTTTCCAGAAGTTCTTCCTTTATTTTATTAAGTGATTCCAGTTCATATTCTTTCAGTGATTTCTGCAAAAAATCATATAGATTCCTGTATGAGTTCTTCCGGATATTCCTCTATGTATTTCACCAGAAATTCCTCCTGAAATTCTTCCAAAGAGGAAACAAACCATCATCGTTTAGCAAAAACTCAAAAGCAGTTTTCTCGCTGAAATCTCAACCAATGTTCATTAAAATTTATCATTGCACTCTGATCACCATCTGTATAACAGTGAAATATTTTTCAATGACGGTTTTGTGACTTAGAGGAAGAAAACTGCTTTTGAAAAATTGATGATTGCTGATGACTGAATGATGGTTATTTAAGCCTTAACATTTTACTCGGATTCTTTAATAAATTTAGAAATATCTTCAGTAACAATTCCTAGAAAGTTTGACATAGGGGAACTTACCTATTTTCAGCCGTTTTGTTCTCTTCATCATAGGAGTTTATTTAGAACCTTTTGAACTCAAAATTGGCCTCAAATCTTTCACAATCAATTTAAAGTACTCGACCATGTTTCAAGCATTTTGTCCGACAAAAACCTCTCATGACGAAGAGAACAAACGTGCCGATAATACTCTTAGTCACCCTATATTCTTTAGGAAATCTCTAGGAACCTTTACAGTTAAAGTATTCCTCCAGACATTCTTTCAGCGATTCCTTTAAAAATAAGTTCATGAATGCCTTCTGGAATTCTTTCAGAGTATCCTCCATGAATATAGGAAAGAGACTTCTCTTGGAATTTTTCTAAATATTAATTAATAAATCCTTGTAGGAAATTAATCAAGGTTTTCGGAGGGAGAGTTAAGAAGTTTCTTTTTGCAACTCTTTCTTGAACTATTTCAGAAAATTCCCTGGGATACTTTCACATAATCCTGTAGGGATTTGTTCAAGAATATCTCCAGGGTTTTTTTTTAAGACACTACACGTTTAGTGCTTCCAGTGAGCTATTGGCTCTTTGAAGGAAGCACGACACTAGACAACGGACTAGTATGCAACGCCCAGTGAGTGGCACAGCCGAAAACTTTTTGCTGACAGCTGCGGTGGGAATCGAACCCACGCTCTTCAGCACGATACGACTAAGTGCTTGGTGACACGAGCCGCACGACCACGAAGTCCCACATCACATTTTCACCAGGAATTCGAAAGGCGATTAATTCAGAAATTCCTCCAAGGTTTTTTTTTCAGAAATTCTTACATGGACTTCATTTAAATCTTACTAAGGAATTCCTTCTGAAATATCACTTAAAAACCCTTCAGTAGCTGAAGGGTTTTTCATAATTGTCAGTAAGAGATTACATCGAATATTTTCCATGGATTTTTTTCAGAATTTTCAGAGAATTTTCAGCGGTTCTTTCAGAAATATTTCCTCCGGGAATTCTATAAGATATTCCTCCACAGATATTTACAGTAGTATTTTATGAAATAACATAAACCAATGTTTAAAAATTTCCTGATGAGATTTAATTAAATTGAAACTATTTCAGAAACAAGTTGAGGAAGCTCCTGGATTTTTAATAGAATTTTTAAGAGAAATTTTTGGAAATATTCAAGGAAAAAATCTTGGATAAGTTTTTGAGAAAATCCTTGAATGCATTTCTAATGGACTTCAATAAGGAATTTTTGAATTAAATCATGAAGAAGTTTCTGAACGAATCCTTGGACAAAAATCTTCGGAAATCTGTGCAGAAATTGCAGACAAAGGTACTAGAAGAATTCTTGAATATATCTCCTAAGGAACCGTCCCTAAATGGCGTAGCATTTAAGGCGGGAGGAGGGAGTCTGGGATTGTGTGACGAGTCATGTATTAGGTATGAGAAAATATGCTCCAAGAAGAATTTCTTGAGATATTCCTGGAGAAACGTTAAGAAATAAATGCTAAAGTGATTTCTAAAGGTGCTCCTGAAGGAATCCCTGGAGGGATTTTTAAGGGTTACCGGAAAAAAATCTGAAAGAATCCCTGAAGGAAGGTTTCAAAAAATTTCTAGAGAAGTTCACGATCCCACTTGTGAAGAAATATCTTAGGATCTTCTGGGAAGCCCCCTGGAGGAATTCCCAGAAGAATCTATAAGAAATTTTCTGGAAAAATTCCTGAAGAAATGCCTGACGGAATCCCTGGAGTAGTTCTCAAAAAGAACCCCAACAGAGCTCCAACAAAAATTTCGAATCTAACAATGACAACACTGGTCTAAAATGAGTTTTAGAAAAGCATATTCGTGCATAAACGTGCGACGCTGTAAATTTCTATCTAGTGGAATCCTTTATAAATTTCCTGGCAATCGTCCTCAACGATTCTTTCTAAAATTTATAGCATAATTTTTATGAGGATAGTTTTTATTGAAACCTCTGATTTACATACGTTAAAACCATTCACACAAAATATTGTAATTTTGGTAGAAACAATTTTTTCTGTATTGACGTTTTTTAATTACTAGAAATGGCACTTCACGAAAAAAAAATTGGTCACGCTGATTATGCCGCCGCCGCCGCCGCCGAATAGGACGTTCGGCGTGGCGCCGGCGTCGCCGCCGCCGCTGCCTCAAATTACTATACACGCCGCCGCCGGTGAAAACTGCTTCGGCGCACACGTCTATATCGAACAAGGTCTCCCCTCCCAAGGCGGCAACAATGGTAGCAACCACAACATCGCCGTAGATCATGACGCCAACCAGTCGTGTCGTCGTTGATGCCAACCAAAGCGCAAAGCCTTATCTTATCAGCGGTACCCGCTTATACGCACGACGACGACGACGATGGCATTTATTATTTTTGTGGGTTTTTATTTTGAAAAAGGTGATAGACCGTCCCGGTGCCGCTGGTAAACGAAACAAAAACACAATCTTCGAATCGTTGCGCTGCGCTGCACTCAGCCACTGCCAAAACAGCTGAGCAAGGCCATCAAGCCAGGTAACCTTCACCCCCATGAAGCGGATCTGCTGCGCGCGATAATTGCGGTGTTTTTGGAATGCGGGTTATCTGCGGCGTATTTGTCGGAGGACGATGCGGTGGGTGATTCCGGGAAGATTGATGGGCGTGAAGTGTTGCATAAAAATTACGCCTCAAGGACGGATGGTGATGGTAAGTGCTTTTGGGTGAATTTGAAAAGCGATTTCGGCAAAACTTTTTAACAACTATTTGAGCGAATCCTCTATCGTTTAGGATTCTAGCGAAATATTTCAAAGCTTTCAGGACGCCATAAAAGTAGATTGTGTGATCCTTTGTTTGGAGTGCATCGCTCCCGTGTGGGATAGGAATTGAAAAGATAGAAATATTTCCGGGGTGGTTGTGGAGGTGCATATGTATTTTCGACCTCAAAATAGTCATTGGCAAAGCATGTTCTCAGTTATCAACTGTGGAAGCTGAGAAGCAGCTCAGTGTCCCAGTGAAGACGTTGCGCCAAGAAGAAGAGAGGATACCACACTGACTGTTTGAGGTCTTATTCAATTTATCATACTGGAAATCGGATTCCAACGGAAGTTGATACCTGTCAGCTGTTGAAGACAGCTCAGGTACAAATCCTGCAGCTGTCATGTCAGATTAACGCCGCACTTAAGGATTGTAGTAACACATCTCGTTGGTGGCGGCAGCAGCGCGAAGGTATACATTTATCGTGAAGTGACGATTGAAACATTGTGGAGTGGATGTGGCCGTGGCGGCATGAGACATACGATACGATACGCGACAACATCGGTAGCAGCTTCCGCGAGAGAAATACACAATATATTATGCATAATGCGGCTCGGCTGCATTGATTGAGTGTTCTGAGAAAAGAAGGCGAACTGCTCGATTACAGTTGCAACAGTAGCAAAAGCGAGCCTTCCAAGAATGATGATGAAAGAGAGGAAAGCTGACGTTGGTTTCGAGGAATATGATGGTGACTCCTAAAGGTTAATCGATGCAACAGAGTTAACAGCGTTAGGTGTGGACTGTTGCATGACATTATCGTCCCTTGCAAAATTACCGTTTTGATTTTACGATTGTGAATTGTGCACATGACAAAAATTCCCCGCCTGTTGGATTTCTGCGGAAATCTTGAGAGGATTTCTTCAAAAATTCTGAGAGGATTCCATTGGCGAAACTACGATTTTTTGCCCGGGGGTGCACTACAAACAAAATATTCACTAGTTCATCATTTCATCTTTCACCGCCCCATATGTCACAGTAACGCAGTCAAATTCTAGGGGGTGCCTGGCACCCCCGGCACCCCCGGTAGTTTCGCCTATGGAGGATTCCTTCCGGGAACTGAGAGAATTTCTGCGGAAATCTTAAGACGATTCCGTCGGGAATTCTGTGAGGATACTTTCGGAAATCCTGAGGCGATTCCTTCTAGAATTGCTGAGAGAATTTTTTCGGGAAATCTGAGAGGATTCCTCCGGGAATCCTGTGAGGATTCCTTCTGGAATCCTGTGAGGATTCCTTCGGGTATCCTGTGAGGATTCCTTCGAGAATCCTGTGAGGATTCCTTCGGGAATCCTGTGAGAGTTCCTTCGGGAATCCTGTGAGGATTCCTTCGGGAATCCTGTGAGGATTCCTTCGGGAATCCTGTGAGGATTCCTTCTGGAATCCTGTGAGGATTCCTTCGGGAATCCTGTGGGGATCCCTTCGGGAGTCCTGTGAGGATCCCTTCGGGAATCCTGTGAGGATTCCTTCGGGAATCCTGTGAGGATTCCTTCGGGAATCCTGTGAGGATTCCTTCGGGAATCCTGTGAGGATTCCTTCGGGAATCCTGTGAGGATTCCTTCGGGAATCCTGTGAGGATTCCTTCGGGAATCCTGTGAGGATTCCTTCGGGAATCCTGTGAGGATTCCTTCGGGAATCCTGTGAGGATTCCTTCGGGAATCCTGTGAGGATTCCTTCGGGAATCCTGTGAGGATTCCTTCGGGAATCCGGAGAGGATTCCTCCGGGAATCCGGAGAGGATTCCTCCGGGAATCCGGAGAGGATTCCTCCGGGAATCCGGAGAGGATTCCTCCGGGAATCCGGAGAGGATTCCTCCGGGAATCCGGAGAGGATTCCTCCGGGAATCCGGAGAGGATTCCTCCGGGAATCCGGAGAGGATTCCTCCGGGAATCCGGAGAGGATTCCTCCGGGAATCCGGAGAGGATTCCTCCGGGAATCCGGAGAGGATTCCTCCGGGAATCCGGAGAGGATTCCTCCGGGAATCCGGAGAGGATTCCTCCGGGAATCCGGAGAGGATTCCTCCGGGAATCCGGAGAGGATTCCTCCGGGAATCCGGAGAGGATTCCTCCGGGAATCCGGAGAGGATTCCTCCGGGAATCCGGAGAGGATTCCTCCGGGAATCCGGAGAGGATTCCTCCGGGAATCCGGAGAGGATTCCTCCGGGAATCCGGAGAGGATTCCTCCGGGAATCCGGAGAGGATTCCTCCGGGAATCCGGAGAGGATTCCTCCGGGAATCCGGAGAGGATTCCTCCGGGAATCCGGAGAGGATTCCTCCGGGAATCCGGAGAGGATTCCTCCGGGAATCCGGAGAGGATTCCTCCGGGAATCCGGAGAGGATTCCTCCGGGAATCCGGAGAGGATTCCTCCGGGAATCCGGAGAGGATTCCTCCGGGAATCCGGAGAGGATTCCTCCGGGAATCCGGAGAGGATTCCTCCGGGAATCCGGAGAGGATTCCTCCGGGAATCCGGAGAGGATTCCTCCGGGAATCCGGAGAGGATTCCTCCGGGAATCCGGAGAGGATTCCTCCGGGAATCCGGAGAGGATTCCTCCGGGAATCCGGAGAGGATTCCTCCGGGAATCCGGAGAGGATTCCTCCGGGAATCCGGAGAGGATTCCTCCGGGAATCCGGAGAGGATTCCTCCGGGAATCCGGAGAGGATTCCTCCGGGAATCCGGAGAGGATTCCTCCGGGAATCCGGAGAGGATTCCTCCGGGAATCCGGAGAGGATTCCTCCGGGAATCCGGAGAGGATTCCTCCGGGAATCCGGAGAGGATTCCTCCGGGAATCCGGAGAGGATTCCTCCGGGAATCCGGAGAGGATTCCTCCGGGAATCCGGAGAGGATTCCTCCGGGAATCCGGAGAGGATTCCTCCGGGAATCCGGAGAGGATTCCTCCGGGAATCCGGAGAGGATTCCTCCGGGAATCCGGAGAGGATTCCTCCGGGAATCCGGAGAGGATTCCTCCGGGAATCCGGAGAGGATTCCTCCGGGAATCCGGAGAGGATTCCTCCGGGAATCCGGAGAGGATTCCTCCGGGAATCCGGAGAGGATTCCTCCGGGAATCCGGAGAGGATTCCTCCGGGAATCCGGAGAGGATTCCTCCGGGAATCCGGAGAGGATTCCTCCGGGAATCCGGAGAGGATTCCTCCGGGAATCCGGAGAGGATTCCTCCGGGAATCCGGAGAGGATTCCTCCGGGAATCCGGAGAGGATTCCTCCGGGAATCCGGAGAGGATTCCTCCGGGAATCCGGAGAGGATTCCTCCGAGAATCCGGAGAGGATTCCTCCGGGAATCCGGAGAGGATTCCTCCGGGAATCCGGAGAGGATTCCTCCGGGAATCCGGAGAGGATTCCTCCGGGAATCCGGAGAGGATTCCTCCGGGAATCCGGAGAGGATTCCTCCGGGAATCCGGAGAGGATTCCTCCGGGAATCCGGAGAGGATTCCTCCGGGAATCCGGAGAGGATTCCTCCGGGAATCCGGAGAGGATTCCTCCGGGAATCCGGAGAGGATTCCTCCGGGAATCCGGAGAGGATTCCTCCGGGAATCCGGAGAGGATTCCTCCGGGAATCCGGAGAGGATTCCTCCGGGAATCCGGAGAGGATTCCTCCGGGAATCCGGAGAGGATTCCTCCGGGAATCCGGAGAGGATTCCTCCGGGAATCCGGAGAGGATTCCTCCGGGAATCCGGAGAGGATTCCTCCGGGAATCCGGAGAGGATTCCTCCGGGAATCCGGAGAGGATTCCTCCGGGAATCCGGAGAGGATTCCTCCGGGAATCCGGAGAGGATTCCTCCGGGAATCCGGAGAGGATTCCTCCGGGAATCCGGAGAGGATTCCTCCGGGAATCCGGAGAGGATTCCTCCGGGAATCCGGAGAGGATTCCTCCGGGAATCCGGAGAGGATTCCTCCGGGAATCCGGAGAGGATTCCTCCGGGAATCCGGAGAGGATTCCTCCGGGAATCCGGAGAGGATTCCTCCGGGAATCCGGAGAGGATTCCTCCGGGAATCCGGAGAGGATTCCTCCGGGAATCCGGAGAGGATTCCTCCGGGAATCCGGAGAGGATTCCTCCGGGAATCCGGAGAGGATTCCTCCGGGAATCCGGAGAGGATTCCTCCGGGAATCCGGAGAGGATTCCTCCGGGAATCCGGAGAGGATTCCTCCGGGAATCCGGAGAGGATTCCTCCGGGAATCCGGAGAGGATTCCTCCGGGAATCCGGAGAGGATTCCTCCGGGAATCCGGAGAGGATTCCTCCGGGAATCCGGAGAGGATTCCTCCGGGAATCCGGAGAGGATTCCTCCGGGAATCCGGAGAGGATTCCTCCGGGAATCCGGAGAGGATTCCTCCGGGAATCCGGAGAGGATTCCTCCGGGAATCCGGAGAGGATTCCTCCGGGAATCCGGAGAGGATTCCTCCGGGAATCCGGAGAGGATTCCTCCGGGAATCCGGAGAGGATTCCTCCGGGAATCCGGAGAGGATTCCTCCGGGAATCCGGAGAGGATTCCTCCGGGAATCCGGAGAGGATTCCTCCGGGAATCCGGAGAGGATTCCTCCGGGAATCCGGAGAGGATTCCTCCGGGAATCCGGAGAGGATTCCTCCGGGAATCCGGAGAGGATTCCTCCGGGAATCCGGAGAGGATTCCTCCGGGAATCCGGAGAGGATTCCTCCGGGAATCCGGAGAGGATTCCTCCGGGAATCCGGAGAGGATTCCTCCGGGAATCCGGAGAGGATTCCTCCGGGAATCCGGAGAGGATTCCTCCGGGAATCCGGAGAGGATTCCTCCGGGAATCCGGAGAGGATTCCTCCGGGAATCCGGAGAGGATTCCTCCGGGAATCCGGAGAGGATTCCTCCGGGAATCCGGAGAGGATTCCTCCGGGAATCCGGAGAGGATTCCTCCGGGAATCCGGAGAGGATTCCTCCGGGAATCCGGAGAGGATTCCTCCGGGAATCCGGAGAGGATTCCTCCGGGAATCGGGAGAGGATTCCTCCGGCAATTCGAAGAGGATTCCTCCGGCAATTCGGAGGGGATTCCTCCGGGAATCCGGAGAGGATTCCTCCAGGAATCCGGAGAGGATTCCTCCGGGAATCCGGAGAGGATTCCTCCGGGAATCCGGAGAGGATTCCTCCGGGAATCCGGAGAGGATTACTCCGGCAATTCGAAGAGGATTCCTCCGGCAATCCTGAAAGGATTCCTCCGGGAATCTCGAGAGGATTTCATTGGGAATCCTGAGAGGATTTCTTTGGGAATCCTCGGAGGAATTCCCTGAGAATCCTCGGAGGATCCTAAGAACTTTGGAATTTTCGGCTCTCAGTCTAATAAATTGCGTTGATTAATCTTCTATCATCGCCGACGTTTCGGTCCGGCTATTGGACCATCTTCAGGGCCTAATTATTTATTGAAATTGACACAAATTAACATCAAACATTTAAAATAACATTTCACAAACTCACTCGATACACAAATCAACAGGTCATACAAATTTTGCAAATATTTAAACAGTCGGGTTGTAAAGGGTCACGCCGTCTGGTACACTTTTGGGCCATTCGTTCCGGTTTGGTTTGGGGGATTCCCTAGCTGGTGTACGGATACTACCTGCTATCAGCCGGTCGGTACAGAATATTTCCCCTACTGATCTGTTGTTTCCAATCTGTGTTGTGTTGTGTGTGTTGCATCAGTGTGTTGGTTGTTCGATCTATCTGTCCGTCCGCTTTCTCTCCGGAGATCGTTTACCGATGCGATGAGAAAGCTATAGGTAGCGCTCATGTCTGCCGTATCGGTACGACGATTTACTGCTTGTGGAGTGGTGAGAATATGACACATTTCCAAAACAGGGAGAGCCTGTGTTTTGAAACAGCAGTCGACGATTGTTGGATTGCCTACATCGAATCTGTGCTGCTGTTGTACACAGTGCTCCATCATTGCAGTCTTCTGTGATAGTAGCTGTATCTCTGGATCACAGTATGGGAGTCCAGCTGATAGCTTCCTATCCAGCGTGTTTACCAACGTTTGATGACCATACATTCTGGTAAACACGCTGGATAGGAAGCTATCAGCTGGACTCCCATACTGTGATCCAGAGATACAGCTACTATCACAGAAGACTGCAATGATGGAGCACTGTGTACAACAGCAGCACAGATTCGATGTAGGCAATCCAACAATCGTCGACTGCTGTTTCAAAACACAGGCTCTCCCTGTTTTGGAAATGTGTCATATTCTCACCACTCCACAAGCAGTAAACCGTCGTACCGATACGGCAGACATGAGCGCTACCTATAGCTTTCTCATCGCATCGGTAAACGATCTCCGGAGAGAAAGCGGACGGACAGATAGATCGAACAACCAACACACTGATGCAACACACACAACACAACACAGATTGGAAACAACAGATCAGTAGGGGAAATATTCTGTACCGACCGGCTGATAGCAGGTAGTATCCGTACACCAGCTAGGGAATCCCCCAAACCAAACCGGAACGAATGGCCCAAAAGTGTACCAGACGGCGTGACCCTTTACAACCCGACTGTTTAAATATTTGCAAAATTTGTGTGACCTGTTGATTTGTGTATCGAGTGAGTTTGTGAAATGTTATTTTAAATGTTTGATGTTAATTTGTGTCAATTTCAATAAATAATTAGGCCCTGAAGATGGTCCAATAGCCGGACCGAAACGTCGGCGATGATAGAAGATTAATCAACGCAATTTATTAGACTGAGAGCCGAAAATTCCAAAGTCAACCATCATCCAGTCGAAACTTGTAATTCGATCCTAAGAACATTTCTATGAGAATCCTGGAAGGATTCCCATGGGAATCCTGTGAGGATTTCGCTGGGAATGCTGAGAGGCATCTCTGGAAATCCTGAGAGGATATCTCTGAGAATCCTAAGAGGATTCCTCTGGGTATCCTAAGACGATTCCTCTGGGAATTCTGAGAGGCATTTTCCGGGAATCTTGAGAGGATTCCACCGGGAATCCTGAGAGAATTCCTCCTGGAGTCCGGAGAGGATCCCTCCTGGAACCCTGAGAGGATTCTTCCGTGAATCCTGAGAGGATTCCTCCGGCAATCCGGAGAGGATTATCGGCAGGTTTGTTCACTTCGTCATGGGGGGTTTTTGTCAGCCAAATTGCCTGAAACTTGGCCATATAATTCAGCTAAATTGGCTTTCTCAGTCTTGGACTATTCAAAACGGTGAGTTTTGCTTTGCCCGACGTTTCGGCTCTTTTATTGGGCCTTTTTCAAGGGGGGCCCAATAAAAGAGCCGAAACGTCGGGCAAAGCAAAACTCACCGTTTTGAATAGTCCAAGACTGAGAAAGCCAATTTTTCCGGAAGTAACAAATTTCCAGTCGCACTCACCCAGCATAATTCAGCTAAGTTGGGAAGGATTTGAGACCAACTCTGAGTTCAACAGGTTTCAAAAAAAAACCCTTAAGACGAAGAGAACAAAACGGCCGAGAATAGGTAATTTCCCCTAGAACATTACTATTTATTTTTCGTAACATGGAGCATAACAGGGGACACAAGTAACAACATTAATTTTGAAATGCTCTAGAAGATTTATTCAACACCTACATTTTGAAACCAAATATAAGAATGATTGTCCGGGGTTGATAAATGTTTCCAGTATTGGAGGTTTGAGTGTTCGACTGTTTGGATGCACTAGATGTTGGAATTCTCGGCAATGCAGTCTCCAAACTCCTTGGAACGACAACGGGTTTAATTCGTCCCTACGTTTCGGCAATGTTTATTGCCATCTTCAGGGGAAACTGGGGAATTTTATTGTAAATGGCATTCCTAGAAATGTGCCACATATACAACACAGATAACACTGTCAATAGAAGAGTAGATGTAAGTGGACTAAACACAACGTATGCTGCCATACTCCATACAATCAAAGCCCGTACAAACAATCCCCAATTACCATTTACGCCCAATAGAACGATACAAAATAGCCAAGACACAAACCACACCAACAATCAAATCTAAAAAAACTGCCTAATTGAATACTCCAGTACAGTCAGTGCCAACAAAATAAGTGAAATTAATTTTCAAAAAACCCAACGTAAGTTTGTAGAACAATTATTATACCACACGAACTAATTTAAATTTAACTTAAGCACATGTACAGACTACCAGAAAATTCCAATCAGACATTCCGCTTAGCAAAGACTAGAGACACAGAACGAACCAAATGATTGTAAGTTTACACAATGACGAAAAACTAAAATTAAGAGCTAACATTTACAATAAAATCTCCCAGTTTCCCCTGAAGATGGCAATAAACATTGCCGAAACGTAGGGACGAATTAAACCCGTTGTCGTTCCAAGGAGTTTGGAGACTGCATAGCCGAGAATTCCAACATCTAGTGTTTCCAGTATTTTCGTTGAAAAGTGTCAACATTCTGTGATGTCAAAATAATAACGACTACCTTTCGGTTATGTTCTGAAGATAAGGACAGGTCATCGAAGTACCAAGACTGATGGTTTATTCAGAGCAACACAGAAAATATAATATGCGGGTAATGCTTTCAGGTAATGAGCCGGACCGTATGATGCACCTGCTCGAAATAGCTCTGCCCTCTTTTTAGTTGAAAATTATACGTACGCTGACCGCCGACGGCTGATTAAGGAAAATTGAATTAAACGATAATGCATAAAATGCGGCAAGCTCCTGTTTGTCATCACAGTGCTACTGCTTGCTGCTGTCGGCATTTTGATTGATGGTCTTCCATGATGTAAGAGATAACGTTGATCATGCATTGCTGTTTAATATCCTCTTTCTCGACTTCCATATTAAAAATCGATTCCTTTTTTCTGTCGAAGCAATTCAATTTACTCGAAAATTCCATCAAGCCACATCTGCATTATTGTCATTATATTCGATGTCAAAGCATCTCCACGAGATCTATCGTACCTATCCTTTCCCAAGAATAAAAAAAAAGAAACTAGGTACTTATATTCTATCATTCCTCCGCATATTGCCCTTTTTATTTACTGCTCCGAATATATGTCGCCCCCGTCGTCGTCGTCGTCGTCGTCCAAATTGCATTCCCAAACTGCACCGTCATCGTACAGTCATTTCTACCGTCTCCTCGTATCAGTCCGAGTCCAGCTTCTTCAAATATGCTACTCTCTTCCAGCGAAGAAGCGCGCCGGGCCCTCTCCACAACATATTGTGACCGTTCCCATCGTCCCGGACTGCTGCTCTGGCTACAAATTCATCCAATTTCCATAAAACTTTAACCTGGGCATCAATTTTTCAAAGAGCGCATGTACTTGCTTGTTCCAATTTTGCCTGTCCCCGTGCCGCTGTACTTAGTGCAGCAGACATCTTCCTCCCTTTTTCTTCCGGCCCTACATGCAACACGATCTGAACTGCACTGCACTGCACTACGGTGCGGTGCTCTGGATGACTGCATTGGCTACTCGGTGGTGGTGGTTGCAACAACTATCGTTACCGTCGGACGACGGTGAATGAAGGCTCCCGTTCGATGCCAAATGGAGTCAGAGGCGTTCGAAGGCTAGTTGAGGCATGAGATAAAACATTCAAAATATTCTATGGAGTCCACTGGATGCAGATGTCGATTGCATTATATGATTAATTAACACTGTGTTTAGAAAGTTAAAAAAGTAAGGGAAACAACCTTATAATGGTTCTAGTAATGCTGCAGCATGGGACCCGGCAGAATGTGGATCAATACACACAGAAGCGGAAACAGCGGACTCGTCTCTTTCGGAAGAAAAAACGCCATCTGGGCGAAGTGGAGTGCGTGCGACCGAACAGCTACCGGAAGAGTGGAAGTAACCCGACTAGATGCGAGGAACAAAGTTATTACAGGTTGTGCTATTTTGTTACAGTGCTTTTTATAACAACGGTTGTTATAAAACATGTACCGTTAGTAGTTAAAATAACAAAAAATCTAACAAAACTCGCTCCAATTCAAACAAAAACATAACAAGTTGAGATATAATCATGACAGGATTATATCTAATTTTGTTAGACTAAACATTCGAAATCATAACAAAATTATAACGAGTTCTGTTATATATTTCAGAATAAATTTGTTACAAGGTTTGTTATAAATCTCTTGGCTCGGGTAACCAAGATAACAAAATTATCAACATCTTCCGGGGACAACAAAAAAAGTCTTACAAACTCTGAAATAATTTTGTTACAAAAAAATATAACAAAGATTACAATAAACGAGTTACAAAATTATGTTAGAGGCAAATATATTATAATGCATAATATAACAAATGTTGTTATACATCTGTTTGAATAAATAAAACAAGTTTTGTTAAAATTTTGTTTCTGAAATGATAACAAATTTTGTTACGATTCTGTATGATTAAAAATCCTCACAACAACATTATATCAACTTCTTTTACTTCTAACAAACGATTGTGATAATTTTGTTATTATCTTGTTAGGTGCTTCTGGTCGGGAAGGAGTCATTCATGTAGATGGCCCGACTAGAAAATTATATCAAGTTTATATCATATTGTTTTATGATGTTACAATATTTTTCAATAACTTATTATGTCATAAACGAGATGCAGGATAATGTTAAAATAACAAAATTGTAACAAAAACTACTCTGGTCTAATCAAGCTAACAACCTTTTTTGTTATAATCAGATCAAAATTATAACAAAATGTGATATGAATATTGGCTTCAGAATTCCTATTTCATATCAAAATACGATATAATTTTTAAACATTATTTTCCAAATTTCGAAGAATCATAACTTAATTATATTACAATGAGTTATCAAACAACATTTATAATTATAACAAAATATGATATAATTTGGTTATATTATTTCCAAAACACCAAGAATGTTGAACATAATTATATCACAATGAGTTATGATATTTGATTTGTTATAATTATGTAATACTTTTGTTACAATTTTCTAGTCGGGGTGGCAAGTTGGAGTGTGAGAACTTCTGATCGTTCACAATTCTGAATGTCGTCAACAAAGTGCTATCCCAGATCATCTTCCGTCATCTTTCACCTAAAAAGATCGAGTTTGTGAGCAGTTACCAAGCCAGCTTCGTCAAAGGCCGCTCGACAACTGACCAGATCTTCACCGTCCGACAAATCCTCCAGAAATGTCCCAGCGCACTACCAGAATCATCTTTGGTAGTGTACAGAAGACTGGTAAGTGGTTGGTGGCGAAGGATCAACCATGAGCACTGCAATCTACGACGAATTTTGCATCCGAAAAGTGGCAATCCGACTAGAAAATTGTTACAAAAATATAACATAACCTTAACAAATCATGATATTTATAACTCATTGTGATATAATCATGTTCAACATCATTGGAACTCAATTATTTCACATTATATTATAAATGTTGTTTCATAACTCATTGTATTATAATTTAGTTTTGAATCTTCGACATTTGGGAAATAATGTAACAAAACTATAACAAACTATGATAGAAACCAGTAACCCAGAGGTTAAAATTCATACCACATTTTGTTATAATTTTG